>NC_056733.1:380432120-380444620 GCF_019279795.1 Protopterus annectens
CACAGATGGAAAGTTCACACAGATACAGAAAAACAATACTTAACTAATCTCATTATATTTTCCTGATGGACTAAAGAATTCATGTTCTCTAGATCACTTACTGAAGCAAGGGAAGATGATATGGGTGAGTTGTCCTTCATTGTCAGGTTTCAAAAACTGAATGCTCTGAGACTTCTATCTCATCTAGTATTAAAACATTAAAAACATAATTTCAGTGCTGGATTACATAATGACATTGAAATACATCTGGCCATCTGACTGCTGTTCCCACACTACCACCTTTACTAGAAACTGAAGCAGAATCTATCATATATGTGTTATAATACGCACACACATAAGGTTTGTTAAGATGTTTTATAACATCTGTAAGCTATACAACTATTTAAAAACACTTCCACCCTTCCAAGTTAGCAATCACCTCACCCCTAAGGACAATACAGTGGGATTTCTAGTCCTGGTTTTCACAGATGTTTTGTCTCTGGCTGTAATGAAAACTGTGAGATACAATCTTTATGGCCTAATCCAGATAATTTAATTTCAGATTATTTTTCAAAGTTAGCTTGATTGAGATTAACCTCTTCTCTTCCATTATCTTCTGTTGCAATATATTCATTGCAACAGTTACAATACAGTCTGACATACAGGTGTATTTTTTTTCTGTCCAGCAGGACCCACTGCTCTCACATTTTTAGCACATGCAGCTTTACAAATACATTTTCAACACAAGCACCTCTACAAACCAGTTTGATATACAAATGACATATAATTCTTTACAAAACTCCAGCTAACTATGCTGGCATATGTTACACATCCACTGCCCTACTTTTCCTGGCATAGTTCACATCATCACATCATGTTTTCTTTTTCTTTTGTAAATTATCAGTGCTTCAAAAAATGTGGAAGCATTTTGAACAATTTCACTTTATAAGAACTGCTAAGATTGTTATTTTAAAGTTATGTATTAGACTTTACATTATAAAGACTGCAAAAAAGAGCCAAATCATATTTGATGTTGGTTTCTGTGTTTTGCTTTGTGTTTGTATCTTTATAAAATTATGCTTTGGTATTTACTTTACTCTTTTAATCTGGATTTGTGCTCTTGTATTATTGAATTTGTAACATTTTTTTTTTCCTTTGGGCACTTGTTCGCTTAAGCCAGGATCATATCTGAAAATAAAATTATCAGTCCACCTGACAAATAGTAAACTAAAACAAAATATGCTTTTTGGGAGTATTCCTTTCAAAGAGCTTGAATGACCCAATATAATATAATTTAACTTATAAGCAATACAAGTACATATTATCTCCACAGCACTGCACATGCTTTCTCTTCTTAGGCACCTACTCTTTGGCAGTCTCTCCACATTGATATTAAGGAAATCAATAGTCACTACAATTTTAGAATGCACCTCAAAAAACAATTCTTAAACAAAGCTGAATGCTCCTGCTTCAACACAGGACTTATCACCCATCCTTTTTCCTTTGAGTCTCTCTCCTCTCTCAAGATTCACTGAAGACTGACTCACTTTAGAAAGCAATGTATAAATTGTACACCACATTCTGCTTGACAGTACATTGCACTGTGCTTTTTTACTAAAATGTATAAGCATATTTTTGTATAGTTAGTCTGAACTACACATTGCTTACATATCTGCATTTTTTGTTTGTGAATTGTTTTGTATTCACTCGGGCTGAGCCTAAAATCACAGTGTACTACCTTATCAAACAAATATAAATGAAATAAATAAAATAAAATATGTTTCAAGACAGTCTGAGAATTTTATAAGGATGATGTTTTGATTTTGTTTTGATATAAACTCAATGGCATTCGATTTGATTTCATTCCCTTTAATATAAATGCTGAATTAAAGTCTGTGATTGAAATAAAATAATTACTCCTCCTTTTTTATTAAGTGATAAAGGAACCTTTACATACACTTGAACTAACTCCAGCTAAGGCAGTTGGGAAATAATTTTAATTTCTTGTCTAAAACAATTGCCTGAGAAGCACAGTGCTCTCTCCTTTATGTTGTATTTATTAGTCAGTACTGGAATAAAAATCAAAGCAAGTTGTGTTGGGAAAGAACTCATATCCTTCTGATCTTCTTGACCTCAAAGGTTCAGCCACTACCACTGCAAGTATGCTATTTTGTATTCTGATACCTCTCCCACCCAACCAAGACTGATATTATATAACAAAATGCTTTTTAAGAAGTACAGTATCATGGCTATTTCTATATCACCACTGCATCAAACTTGCTCATTCCTTAATCCTGGATCTATAAGAGTTTTTAAATAGTCTGCCTTCATTGCATGCAAACATGGTGCAATTATAAATATGTTTCTTTTTACTCAAGAATGTTAAAATAAAATAATAATAATAATAATAATAATAATAATAATAATAATAATAATAATAATTAAAAGGCATACTATATCTACATGGAAGTCTTATATAGTTTATTTGCATAAAGTCAATGTATTTTAGTCTGTGAAGGTGATTGTGGAAATATGATCTATGTGCAAAACATTCATTTACATGGAGGTCTGACTTACAAAGTCTACCTGTGCACAGTTACTATAGATGTGTCTGCGTGTGCCTGAGAGGAGATAATGCATTTTGCAAAAGGCTGATTTAGCATGGAAGTCTGACTTAGACAATCTATCTGTATAAAGTTGCTGCTTATAATGTGCCTTTTTTGGTGACTGAAAGAAGAGGATGAGTGTACAAAAGATTCATTTGCATGGTGGGCTGATGTACGGTGTCCATCTGCACAAAGTTACTACTTTAGTTGTGTTTATGTGGGTGCTTGATGGACGATGATGTGTGTGTGTGTGTGTGTGTGTGTGTGTGTGTGTGTGTGTGTGTGTGTGTGTGTGTGTGTGTGTGTGTACAAATGTCTCATTTATATCGAGACCTGGTTTATAGAATCTATTTCCATAACGTTAATGCCCATAGTCATGTTTCATTGGGTACTATAAGAAGATGTTATGTGTGCAAAAGGCTCATTTACATGGAGGTCTGACTTACAGAGTTTAGGTGCATAGTGTTACTGTCTATAGTTTGTCTGTGTAGCTGACTAAGGAAGGTGTGCAAAAGACTAATTCATTTGGAGGTCTGACAGACAGCATTTGCATATTGTTACTGTGTATGATGGTTTACTTATGGGTGAATGAGATAAAATGATTTCTTTGCTACTTAAATATTACACAATTGCATACCAAATAATTAACATAAATGTTGATTAGTTAATCCTTGTGGAAGTGAAATCACTCAGTAGTTATTGTCTGTATATGCACAACTGCAGCTGTTCTGTTAGCCAGTGCCAAAAGCATAGATAGCAGTATTAGTCTAATAAATCTAACTTTAGCTGTACCCATTACTATTTTTCCATTTTCTCACATATTACATCTTGATCTGGAACAAAAATATTAGCCTGGTTACTTGTATATCTCTTCATGTTAAGGCAAGTACAAACACAGGGCCAATAACTTAGGTGCCAATGTTCTGTATGGTAATACAAAAGCCCTCTGGCTTACTTTGGCTGAATATCATGAACTATTGAAATGATTAAAAATATAATAAAGAAGTTGAGTTTAGTCATGCAATATTTGTATCAGTATTAGTCTACATGAAAATGAGTTCACAGCATGGGTACGGGACCAGACATGTTCAACAAGCTGCCTTACAAATACAGCAGAACCATTTGATTCTGATGTCTTAACATCTGTTTGATCACAGTGTTGATTAACTGTAGCTCTTTGATACATCTCATTTCTGTGAAGTGAGGTGCGCACTCTTTCATTTTTAAACTGCTTAGTTGAGTGTGGTAAAATTATAAGAAATATCAGGCAGGTGCTGGAACAGTAAGGAAATATTCTGAACTCTTAGGTGACATTTAATTTCAATTTCATTTATATTGCTGAGGTCCACTGCTTACAAATGTACAGCTCCATGTGAATTTATTAACTGACATAAATGCCATCATGGGGGTAATGAAACAACTGCAGAATTCAAATAAATATGTTGTAAATGTTGGATTCTTAGACACACTTGGGAAGCCTATGCAAATTTACCTTAACTTATTGCTGCCCTCTTTCCATATCCTAATATGTAATCATGTGCTCCAACTTTCTGCCTGCTTGCTTGCAGAAACACTTAAGTAAATCACAAATGACATGTTTGTTAAAACAATATATCTGACAATTAGGGCTCAGTTATGCACTCAAAGCTGGCACATGGTGTGAAGGTATTTCTGTTGGCAAGGAAACAAACAGAAGAAGAGGAAGAAAACAGTTTTGCATGTAGTAGTTCCCAATTAACAATGACTAAAACATTATACTAGCAGTTACTTGATGCCATGAAATAACTCTAGGATATGAGGATGCTGGAATTATTTTGCATTCTATTATATATACAGCAACAATTATGTGTTTTATACCTAGACAGAACTCTCAGACAGCAAAATTGTGGCAACTAAATCATTCTTTACAAAGAGTAACAAACACATTTCATTCTGATTATACATGGAAGTCTGTTTTAATAATTTTCATATTTGCTTAATTTTACTAGATAAATGATTTATTTAGCTAAACATGTACATTTAAACATGTATTCCCATTTCTCATTATAGTCCATACGTTGTATTGCATTTTTTTATCAAGTCAAGGTAAATAATATTTCTAAGATTATTGACATATAGCACAGATTTTTTCTCAGAGTTTATTACCTTCCTTTTATTTTACATTTATTTTACACTTCTGTCTCTCCTGATTTTTTTTGAGGAAAAGGGCCATAAACAAGGCCTTTCTGTTAATGTTTGCTAAAAAAGTACTTAAACTTGAAAAGTTGAATTTGTCCCCCCCTATTATCTAGATGCACAGCACCATTTTAAAACAAACCATTGTCTCGCCATGTGAATCCTCATTCCCTATTACACTCAAAACGATGATCTTAATACTAGTTGTGAAGGCTACATTGGAAGATGTTATGTTCTGGCCTTCATCTTTGTCAAACGTAGTCAGTGTACCTGAGAATACTACCCTTGTGGTACTCTAATAATGATACTCTTCTGTCCCTCTCAGTTCTTTGCTACAGCTTTGATCCATTTCT
Organism: Protopterus annectens; assembly: GCF_019279795.1. Taxonomy (NCBI): domain Eukaryota; kingdom Metazoa; phylum Chordata; order Ceratodontiformes; family Protopteridae; genus Protopterus; species Protopterus annectens. Next base: position 380,437,234 of record NC_056733.1, read on the forward strand.
CAGTCAGGACAGTTGTCTATAAATTGACAATAACATTAAGCTTCCTACTGTTGTTCATAGGTTCATAGGTTCATACTAGGCTATCTGCCCGAGGGCATTTACAAGCCTAGCCCATAGTTTTGTGGCTTACGCCACCCCTTTAGTATGGGGAACTATACCCATTATTTTGCTGTGCCTCTGTTGAGCAGTGACACTGAGGTAATCCCTGGGGTATATCTGCGATCTCCCATCCATTGGTCAAGATTTCTCTTGAACAAGGCCAGCGAGGTGCTCTGCCTCACATATACCGGGATTTTATTCCACAGCATAGGGAGTCTTTGGGTGATGAATCTATCCCTCCAGCATGTCCTATTAATAGCCGTGTCGAGGTTTAAGTCTCCCGCCCTTGTGGCTCTGACGGATCTAGATTTTTTGAGGTGAAGCATATTCATCAAATCTGGGTTTGACATGGCCTTGTATGTTAGGCAAAGGTCACCTCTGAGCAAGCAGTGCGACTGAATAGAGCTGGAGTTCTTTCAGTCGGGCAGCATAGGACAGATGTTTGAGACCCTTTATCCTTTTGGTGAGGAACTTTGTGGCCTCTCCAGCTGCTGCAAGTGTCGGGTCAAATACATTCGAATGGGGCATTGTACTCAATCATTGGTCTGATGAGTGATGAGTATAGGGAGACTATGACCTCCCTTGATCTAGATGAGAATCCCTTCATGATAAGGTGGGCAATGTAGAAGGTCTTCCTAACTACTTTAGCTACATGGGTGTCGAATGACAGACTACTATCAACCTGGGTCCCCAGGTCCCTGATAACTTCTTCTGTACTCAGTGGATTGCCACCTATTTGGTAGCTAGGGGTAACCTTGTTTTTCCCGAAGGGTATGACTATGCATTTTTGGCATTTAACTTTAGGCCATGGCTCTGGCACCAGTTATCCGTTTCTGTGAGACCCTTCTGAAGGATATCTGTGTCAGATGTGTTTTCTACTATGGCGCCCAGTTTGCAGTCATCTGCAAACTTTGTCAGCCATAACCCTCCTGTGTTTGCTTGTACTGGAAAAGTAGATGCCAAACAAGAGTGGGCCCAGGACTGAGCCCTGTGGTACACCACTTGTGACAGGCTTTGAGTCTGACATGGCGCCAGCAACTCTGACCCTGTGGGTTCTGTCACTCAGCCAGTTTGCAACCCATCTTGTGATGTATGGGTTAACATTTAAGCTGATGAGTTTTTCAATGATACCCGAGTGGGGTATTGTATCAAAGGCCTTCGCCAGATCGAGGTAGGCTGTATGGACTGCCTTTCCTCATCAATGGCTTTGGTGACTGTTTCAAAAAGTCAACCAAGTTTAGAAGGCATGATCTGCCTTTGACAAAGCCAAACTGGGATGGATCCAAAGTCTGCAAATTCCCTATGTCTTTATTTATGAGGTCCATTATGATCCTCTCCATGGCTTTGCAGATAAGGCTTGTCAAGCTAATGGGCGGTAATTTCCAGGGTCGGTGGAGGCACCGCCTTTGTGAAGTGGGACCACAGTTGCAGTGCGCCACTCCTGGGTGCGTATCCAGAGGTAAGACTATGATTAAACAGCTGTCCTAGCTGTGGGTTTAATTCCTCGTTGAGTTCGTGGAGCACACAGCCGGGGACACCATCAGGTCCCATGGATGCTGTGTTTTTGCTTTGGAGAGAGCAGTTCTCACTTGGGCGTTGGAGATGTTTGGGGGCTGCAATCGCTTGGTATAGATATCTCTCCTTTTGGGGAGGGGAGAAGTTTGCACTGAACCTGTCAGCCAGTATGTTGGCAATGTCTGTAGGATCAGTAATCTTCACATCATTTTGAACTAGTTCTGAGCATATCTGGGAGTTTCCTCCCAGGTTTCTAACATAGCTAAAGAAGGCCTTATGATTGTCTTTTGAGTCTTTAGCTATTTTTCTCTCAAAATTTGCTTTGGATGATTTTATGAGAGCTCTTAGTTTTTTACTTATAGTGATCAAGGGTGTCTTACCTTTTAAGGATTTTGCTCTATCTTGTAGTAGCTTCCTCCTTTTGTTGTAGAGTTTGTTTATGGCTGGGGTCCACCAGAGTGGACGCTTGCCTTTGGTACAAAGAGTCTTTGTTTTGCTTGGGATTGCCTTATCCATGCAGTCCTGCAGGTGCTGGTAGAAGGCATTTGTAAGTGATTCAGCGGCTTGATTACTGTTTTCCGTCGGCTCGGGGGCCTTAAAGGAGACCACACTAGTCTTTAGAAGTGTGAAGTCGGCTTTCGAGAAGTTCTTTACTGTGGTCTTTTTATTTCAGGTGGGGGTGGGATGAGGACCTCCAGCGAGATTAGTTTGTGATCTGATCTCACCAGTGAGGGGTATACTTCGGTGTTGAACATTGTGCTCCCATGTTCGTGATGATGAGATCAAGTATGTTTTCTCCTCTTGTGGGGATGGTGACTAGTTGTTCCATGGCATTTGAGTTTATGAATTCCAGGAACTTTTGGGCTAGGGTGTTTGGGCTTGAGTAGTGTTCCCAGTCTATATTAGGGTAATTGAAGTCACCTAGTATGATGGTGTTTGGTGATACATTTATCCCTCTAGTGTTTTCAGGAAGGCCATGTGAGGTTCCTGAGTTTGTGAGGGTGGCCTGTAACATGCTACAATTTGCAGAGCAGTCTTGCCTATGGTTAATTGCACCTGGATGGTCTCCGATGCATCGTGCGTTGCCACCAGTCTTGAGGTGTGGGTGTCTTTGATGAATATGGATACCCCCCCTCCTTTCTTGGTATTGTCCGGATTTTGGGGCCGGAACGCATGATAAGAGGTAAAACCTGATAGTGCTGGGGTGCTCTCAGGAGCCTTGAACCAGGTTTCTGTCACTGCACAGACATCGATGTTCTCCATACTGAGAAGGGCCTCGAGTGCGTGCATTTTGAGATTTAGACTTCTGGCATTGAGCAGCATTACCCTTAGTTTTTTTCCTTTTTTGTGTTCTAGGGTGGTAGGTTTAGAATTTGAGCCTTGCCTAAAAAAGGCACTATGGGGGTGGCAAGAGCCTTTGCCAATATCCGGAATCCCAGGGGTGACAGGTGCAAGCCGTCCCTTGCGAAGCAGCGTGGCTTGTCCAGCATGTCATCCCAGGCAGACAGACATTGGATCCCCTTTGAATGACACCAGAGTTTAAGCCAATTGTTAAAGCTGATTAAATTAGTACTAGGCTAACTGCCCTTGTGAGCTATTTTTAGCCTAGCCAATTATCCCTTGGGAGACTCAAACCACGAACCTTGTGTTAGTAAGGCAAATACCTTAACCATTAGGCCACCCCTCTAACCCTGTTACCATTCAAACAACCCTAAACATTGGCTCCATGCCTTCCAGCCATATTGACCTAATCTGGGAACACAAGGAATACAAGTTATGTTCTCATCATATAACTAAAGAAAGATGACATGCAGATTCATGTCTCCAGACTTAAAAGCCCTGCATGTTAAAATACGGTTGCTATTCAGACTTCCTGAAATTATTGCTATATCACTGTTTAAAGACTGCATCGCAGTGGGGTGCTCAACTCTTCTCTACTTTATTGATGAAGACTTATCCTACTTCTGCAACCGTTTCCTTTAATCAGTGGGTTAAATACACCCTACTCAGGCATCTAAAGTCATGGGAGCTTGGTACAAATAACTGGGAGCAGCGGTTGAAGCTTCAGTATAAAGCATGGTCCACATCCAAAACAGGAGCTTCCTAGATGACATCAGTGCTTACTAAACTAAACTGCATTACTAAAATGAACAACTGAAAGGCTGAAAAAATGGTGGGCAAAGGTACTACAATAATAAATAATCCAAGTTCCTATCCACTTCCAAAGTCTTTTGAAATGAGACTAAAATATTTTTAAAGTTTACTATAGATTCCACTCTTCTAGAGAATTGGATGGCTTCTGAAAGTATTAGGATTGCACTTGTGATACATGACATAGGAAAACTGAAAATGTGAATAAGGAGAATATATATCAAGTCCAAAGCTGTGGTACCTCTAAAGTAGACGTGTCCAACCTGCGGCCCGCGGGCCGCATGCAGCCCTCAGAGCTCTTCCATGCAGCCCTCAACCTCTAACTGCAACATCGATGTACGCATGCCCCAAAACACTTTTTTTTGTTTTGTGTTTTTCGCTCCCATGACCTGTAACAATAATGTCGGTGTGCCCATGGGCCAAAGCACCTTCTAGTTTTGTTTTTGAGCCAAAAAAGGGTCAGTGTGTTTACGCCATTATTTTGTGCTGAACAATCAGTGTGTGTGTGTGTGTGTGTGTGTGTGTGTGTGTGTGTGTGTGTGTGTGTGTGTGTGTGTGTGTGTGTGTGTGTGTGTGTGTGTGTGTGTGTGCGTGTGTGTTCTCGCTGAAGAGGGACTCATGTATGGATTTGCCTCTGTTCCCTTTGAAAGGGACAGCAATTACCTGTGTTAATAGGTAAGTACGGAGTGAGTGAGTGCATGCATGAAAGCAAAATTGCGTGCATGAAAGTAGAAGAAGAGTGTGTGTGTGTGTGTGTGTGTGTGTGTGTGTGTGTGTGTGTGTGTGTGTGTGTGTGTGTGTGTGTATGTATATGTGTACATGAGAGAGAGAGAGAGATGCATGCACTAAGAGGCTAACAATGATCATTCTACCTACTGAACACAAACAAGTTAGCTCACAAATATATCATACATTGAGTACACTTTCATTAAATTGCGGCTTTCCTGACAGGGAGAGTGTTGTATTGAACATGAACTCATACCTCTTAACTGTATGGATTTTCAAAGAATGTCTGGATTTTTGCCTTATCTTCCAATTTGTGTCTTTTGCTTAGGAAAATAAAGTAGTCATCCAAGGTAATGCAGTTCCAGGGAGTAAGAATGAGACAGCAGCCTAGGGTTAATGGGTCAGTAGTGGACTGACTATGTGGGACTGTAGCATATAAAGTTGTATTGTTTTTTCAGACAAACAAAAAAGTACCTAGTACTGTTTTTTCATTGGTGGGTTCTAAGCAGTGGTAGATTGGACAACAGTAAGCTTAGCTTTGGCGGATCATCAATACTGGCAAATCAAGTGGGCACAATATCATTTTTTAAATGTTTGGGATTTTAGTGTGTATGTGTGTGCTTATGTGTTGGGAGTGCTGCAACAGTAGATGATTATTAAAGACGGAGACTTACGGACTGTGGAGAATATGTTTCTTTGTTTCAAAACCTAATACTTGGGTACGCATGCCAGAAGTAGATTTTTAAGACATAGCTTCTTGCCATTTACAGTGGATGGATATTTACATTTAATGGACAATGTATTAGTGTGGGCCTGTGGGGTTCTGAAGGATGCCAAGTCTACCACTGCCAATGTCTTGTAAAGTGACCTGGAAATGGATATTGGGATGTTACTGAAAAAATGTAGTAAGTGGGCTTAGAAATATAGTTTAGTTAAACAAAGTGTACTTTCAATTTACAGGCCATAATTTAATTTATTTCAGGTAGTCCAGATACTGGTAGATTGTATACCATTAGACTTAATTATGGAGACCTGTCATTCTGGGGAAACAAGCAGCCCTAGTTTCAGTGAAAGCTCTGTGGTTGCTTGCAGGTAGGAAGTTGCAGGATGTTGATGCAATGTGTTTTATGTATTATTTTTTAATGCATTTGTCATTTCAAAGCATAGTTTTCTCTGATGCAAAAGAAGGCAGGACTGAATGAGCCATATAATGTTTAACTGACAATAATGGGATAGAAAGATTATAAGTGATGTATAATGTTTGCAGCTACAGTTGTTTCAATGGTGTCTGTGATGCATAACTATTTTTGGGCCTGTGTCCCACTTTTATTTTTCGCTTTGTCCAGATTTCTTGCTCTAAGGTTGAGAGGTATGGTTCCATACTAAATCAAAAGTTGTATTTACTTTGGAAGACTTTTCAGCATAATTATGAAAAACAGAGCCTTTTTAATATCTCTGCTTATTTCCAATATAAACTGCCATGCAACCTTGCAAATAACCTTCTTATTAAACTACTTTACTTCTTTTGGAATTGATAGGTATGATTCATCTGTTCGGACATAAGCATAGAGTGCTAATGTGACTTTGATTTCTTGCAGCAGTCTGTGGTTTACATAATCACAATAACTTTTCTGTGTTTCTGGGTGTGTAATCAATTTAACAGTTTTAAAGATGTTTTCCAAAAATAAATAAATAATCCTCTCTACACTTTGAGCTATTGACAAAGTCTGGGAATTTGTTTTTTTCTAAAGCGAAGGTCAGCATTACAGCTCAGTAAACTGTCAGTCTGTGAGTAACTTCTGCACAAATTAAAATGTCTGAATGTCAAATGGCTTTAGATTGGTGGGAAGTTTATTTTTATTTATTTTATTTTATTTTACATTTGTTTACCGGGAAAGTCTGACTGGGCACAGGTCCATTTTCAGCAGAGGCCCGGGGAGAAAAGCTCCAAAAATAACACAAAATAATATAATACATGAGAGAGAGAGAGATAGCAAATTATGGATGTAGTACTCATACAATATGGCAGAGATTACATCTCGTAACAGTGAAAATCATTGCGGTACAGAATAAACTTAAAAACATTTTTTTTACAGTTATAATTACAGCAAGGCAAATATCAATGAGTTAAGTTTTTAGGAGAAAGCTGTACATAGCTGAAGCTCTGAAACAATCTTTTGGTATGGATTAACCTGGGGATTGACACAAGTTATATGTTTATACCAGTATGTAGCATTATAGTTTATGGTTTTCTTATTGATTTACTTTTTGCCGAGCAGTTGTTTGTTGATTTATTGATGGTCCTTTTGGTGGTGGGAAATTACATGGATGAATCCATCTCTATTATGATTTTTTTTTTCAGATATTTTGACTTCCAGACAATTTCATTCAGTGAGTGGGTGTCATGTGATTACTGAGGTTGCCTGTTTTACAAGTAGGGGCTTTTTTTTGTGTGTGTATGTGTGTGTGTGTGTATGTGTGTGTAAGAGAGAGAGATTTAATATGTATACTGAATATAATTTTGCAAATGGAATTCTTAGTTAAACATGCCCCTCTTCTTGGGCAACTAGACTTGAGTAACCGATATTAGATCTTAGCCATCCAGCTGGGAAAGGTTAGTATGTGGATTTTCCATCTGGTTTGATGAAGGCTATGCTACTTACCCAAGGACTACATTTATGGCTATCCATCCAGCCATCATGTTGCTGAACTACATTGTTTCATAATGTGAGGAGCTTTTTACAGGCGTTGAAGGTTTTTATGTCAAGAACCTGTCCATAAAAAGTGGCTTGTTTATGTTGCAGTGAAGGCTGCGGTCTTTGTAGTGAGCATTTTAAGTGTAACCAGTATTTCTGAGGTAGAGGAAGTCTCTTAAGGCAGGATCTTTCTTAGCCTG
>NC_056733.1:380449620-380459620 GCF_019279795.1 Protopterus annectens
ATAAGTATCATTTTGTACTTAAACCAAAATAAATTGGGTACTGTGGAGAAAAGAGGCACTTTGTCACCACGATGTTATATGAAACACAGTATATTTATTGAAACAGATGCAAAAAATAAAATGTTTAAGTAAGCTCCACCATTTCAATTGCCACAACCATATCATTTTGTACTTCTTTTTTTTTTCAAAACAGGTTTATTGTTTTAACATATAAGAGAAATATCATAACAATTTTATACAAGTAATTAAAAATAGGTATTATTATAATATTCAACAAAACAACTAAAGTATTTACAAAGACATCCACTACAATCAGATCAATTAATTAAACTAAAATACCATGCTATTGAAATTAATTTTTTTTTAATAAATTTTGTAAATTATCCCATACAATAAAATAAGATGTTTTTCTATTTGTTCTAGTCCTAATTGTGTTTATTTCCATATAGCACACTATATTCATAACATTTTTAAATTCATTGAACGAAGGAGGTGTATCTGAAATCCAATTTCTAGTTATTATTTTCCTAGCCACTGCTAGAATAGACCATAACAAGGGAAGCTTAACCTTTTTAACACTTTGAGGTACAGGTGTGTTGAATAATATAAGAGATTTAGAAATAATGAAATTATCTGTAAAAAGAGCCTGCAAAAATTCATTAATTGACTTCCAGTATTCTTTCAATTTTATACAGTCATAAAACATATGAGCCCAGTCAGCATTAATTACTGCATTACATCTCTTACATAGTTTATCTTTATTATTTATTTTATTCATCATCAAAGGTGTATAAAAAGATCTATGTAAAAATTTCCATGTATAAAGTCTCCAGACAATGGAAGACGTAGTTCTATAAGCAGATTCCAATATATATTGTTTATCTTGTTGATTTGGTGGGTCCCCTTTAATAGAAGTGAAATAATCCCAGTATGAATCTACACTGTAAAAAGTTTCTTGTCTGATAACTTTATGTATGTATGAAAGTTTACCTTTATCAGAAACTTTATGTTGTAAATTTAATATCAAGTAATCAATCAGTGTTGGAATAGATTCTTTAACAGTTATAGACATTAAATCTATTTTATTAATGAGATGTTGTCTAAAGGTCTGAACCTCTAACCAGCAAGTTTCTCTTAGATCAAATTCTTGTTTTAAGAAATCTAGATTTTTAACTTTATTATCAGATATCAACTGATACCAGTACTTTAGATCATTATCTATAGCTAAATGAGTTCCTTCAGAAGTAGATGACAAAAGCATACCCTGAGTATACATTATAGGAAATACAATAAAATTCCATTCCCTATACTTAGGGTGCATGAATATAAAGTTACGATAACTAATAATAATATTTAATGGGTAACAAACCATATGTTTAGGTGTAATAGGTGAAGTACAAAATTCCTTTAGTAACCATAACATGGAGTTATTTACAATCATATTTTTATGTGTTAAGGAGATTTTCATGAAGTGTATACTAATTAGCTCCCAATAATCTTTCCATTTTGTGACATATGACTGATCTATTAATAAAGTAATAACTTTTACAATAGAAGAGATAGTATATAAATTAAAGTCTGGAAAAGAAATACCCCTTGAGACCAGCTATTAGTATGTTTCTTTAATGCAATCCTAGGTCTATTAGGTGTCCATAAGAAATTTAACATTAGTGTGTTCAGTTTCTTGATAATTATTTTTGTAGGTGGAAGTATTATTGATTGTATTAAGTATAAAATCTTGGGGAATATTATCATTTTAATAATTGTAAGTCTCTCCTCCATAGTAAAAACATATTATTCCAGGTATTAAAAAGATTTTGTATATTAAGAAAACAGGTATTATAATTATTATATATAATAGATTTAATATCTTTAGATAGTATTATACCTAAATAAGTTATCTGACCTGAATTGGGTACATATTTAGTAAAATCACTAATGAGAATATTTTTCGTGTATATATAGGTAGTATTTTAGTTTTTTCTTCAATGAATATTAAACCAGAAATACTTTTAAAATTCATCATGTTATCAAATAGAGACTGTATAGAAGAATTAGATCCTGCTGATGTAATTAGAACATCATCTGCAAAAAGTTGAATTTTGGATGTTGTATTTTCATCTATTTCAAAACCCTCTATGTCAGTACTGTTTCTGATCAAATTAGCCCAAGGCTCCATTACTAAAGTGAATAATAGTGGAGAAAGTGGACATCCTTGTTTTGTACCTTTAAGAATGGGTATTTTTTGTGAAACATATGTTCCTACCTTAATATAAATGTTCAATTAGATTTACAAATGCATCCGAGAAGTTTGTGCACTTCATTAAGGTAAACAGATAGTCCCAACTTACTGAATCAAATGCTGAACTTATATCAAGACTAATAAGTGTTAAATCTTTCTTTTTCCTATTTGCAAAATCTATTAATGTTAAAGTTCTTCTTATATTATCAAAAGTATTTCTATTTACAATGAAGCCTGTCTGATCTATATCTATAATGCCAGGAATGATTGTCTTCAATCTATCAGCAAAGATATTCATAAACATTTTATAATCAACATTAAGTAATGAGATGGGCCGATATGAAGAACATCTAGTTGGATCTTTATTAGGTTTTAAAATTGGCGAAATAAATGTATATTGCCAAGATGGGGGGGTTATTAACTCAGTTTGGGCCAAAATAAAAACCTTATGTATTAATGAATATGTATTTTTAGAAAGGATTTTATATATCTCTGGTATAATACCATCATTACTCGGTGCTTTGTTTGATTTAAGCTTATTTATTTGTGTAATAACTTCTGTATATGAAATACTCTTGTCCAATAGTTTAATCTGTTGTTTATTAAGCTTTTTATTCATATTTGTGGTTATAAACTCCTTTATTTTATCTTTAGGTTCCATGTTAATATTATTATGGTTAATTTTGTGAAAGTGATTTCTAGATTCATCTAGTATTTCTGGTATACTAGAAACATTCTTCTTTTTCCTTAGAGAAAAGATTTCTTTGATATGGTTTTGTTTATTCAACCTTTTTGTTTTATTTTTAAGTCTATGTAAGTATTTGGGGCTTATTGAATAAGACAAAAACTTGTATTTCTCTAAAGTTATTTTAACTTTATGAGTTAAAATTTCTTTGTATTTCTCATTTAGTTTGTTTATTTCTTCAATAACTTTCTTGTCCATAATATTTTCTTTATTATTATGTTTATAAGAGTCTAATTTTCTTTGAATATCTAACAATTCCTTATCCCAAGATTTCCTTTTATTATTATACCATCTGATACTTTGTCCATATAGATATGATTTTAAGGCATCCCAAACATAAACAATGGAGACTTCAGGAGTGTTATTTATGTCTAAAAAATGTTTTACTTCTGAAAGTATATATTCTTTATAGTCTTTTAGTTGAGTTAAGTATGCTGGTATCCTTTTGATCTGAACATTATGAGTATTTTTTATCATGAATTCAAAAACAATTGAATTATGATCAGATATAGGACATGAAATGATTTTGGAATTAATTAAATCTGTTACCATCTGGTTAGAAATAAAGACCCTATCTATTTTTGAATAAGTTTTGTATCTGTTAGAAAAAAAGGTGTATGGTAATGATTTTGAATCTATCTGATTATTAATAGCATTCAAATGATAAAAATTAGCAAAATCCTTTAAATGTTTTGCATTAGATGTAATTCTTCTCTTTCCTATAGTGGTAGTATCACTTTCATGTAGTATACAATTAAAGTCACCAGCTAAAATAATATCTCCTATAGAGAATGATATGATCTTATCAAGATGATGTTTCACTGTATTAATACCAATTCCAGGTATCCAATATACATTAATTAAAGTTTAAGTCTTCCCATTAATTTGTATTGTAACCATACAAAACATTCCTTTGTCATCCTGATAAGACTTAATGGTTTTAGGAATGGGCATACTTTTATTCCATAAAATAGCCACTCCTCTTTTTTCTGAGTGTGCTCTGAACTAACCAATACTGTATATTTGTTTGTGGCTAGTTTATCAATATCTTTTTCAAGAGATGGGTTTCTTGTAGGAAGACTAAGTTGGCCTTATGTAAATTAATGTATCTTATTAGGCTTGCCCTTTTACATGGATTATTCAATCCATTAATGTTTAAAGAAATTCCTTTTAAAGATGTCATTTGGCATTTTTAAAACTTAAGAATCTTATGATCAAAATAACAAATAACAAGATAAGTAATGTTACATCTCCTCCTTTAGGTGTACCTTTAAATATAGCTGTATTTATTGAATCTCTTATGGGATTTCGTATAGGATTCAATTTTGTTTGTAGTGACAATGAATGTACAAAATATATTGTGGATGTCAAAACTATATACAAATAACAATGTACAAGTGAAAATAATGTAAGGATTAAACCTTGTATCCAGCCTGGAGTTATAAACTCCAACTTAGAGTAGCATTTACCACTCAAGTTAACCCCCTACCCTAAGCAGCAGTACGTCAGCTACCACCTTATCAATTTAATACTAGTTATATTTAACTGAAGTTAACAGTTTTCAATTCAATTATCTAGCAAGACAAGACTACACATTTGGTAAAACAGCATCATATAAACTAAAATAAACCTTTTTTTTTTTTTTTTTTAAAAACTTTTCATACTACTATATACATCCATGTAATATAAAACACTTGTATTCAAATAGCATTCAAATAATCTTGATGTTAGAAATCAAGAGGAGAGAAAAATAAGTTCTAACATTCATTTAAATCAAAAACTTTGGCTAATATGATTCAGACATTACATATATTAGGATGCATCTATTTTCTGTCATGTAAATACAGTTAACAGCTTCCAAAAAAAACCTTGAATTGCTTGTATATGAGCATTTACTCAAACTCATTATTGCCAATAGAATAAAATATTGTATTCATAGAAATTGTTATAAATCATACTTCATAGTTAAGCAGATTCTCAGAAACATTTATATACATATCTACATACACACACATACACACACACACACACACACACACACATATATATATATATATATATACATACATACACATACACACACATATACACATATACATATATACATATATATACATATACATACACATGCATACACACACACATACACACACACACACACACACACATACACACGCACATACACACACACACAAACACACACACACACACACACACACACACACACACACACACACACACACACACACACACACACACACACACACACACACACACACACACACACACACACACACACACACACACACACACACACACACATACATATATATATATATATATCTGATCTCACTGAGTTGTATCTTTACTGAGCACCATCTTACATTGCTGTCCCTTCAATAAATCTGTCTGCTTTATACAAAATAATGCACAGCAAACACATTTTAGTAACCAGATTTTACAAACATGCTATACTACTGCTTTAAAATATATCACATGACAATTTCTTCCAGTATAGAGTTATACAATTATTTATGCTTGTCAATCAGATGAATTAAATGAGTTATAGTAATGTATATGTTTGGGACATTTTTAACACATATTATTAATCTGCTATTCCTGTATCTGTGATGTGTCAGTGTGATATCTAGGTCAAAGGTGAGACCAGCTGCTTTCAGCTTCTCTGTGAGAATTCTGAGAGTTGAAGCTTTTGAAGTAGCTCATGGACACTGTGCATGAGACAGCCCACATCCCAGATTGTCTCTCTTAACATTTTGGTGGGAAACTTATTAAAAACTAGTGACAAACATTCATTTAGCAGTGTAAATGCATCTAAACATGACAAAACCCTCACAATGCATTCTACAGGTTATTACAGACTCTATGTAAGTGAAATCAAGCCCAAAATTATTAATAAGTAACAAAACTCAACATTTTTGTCCCAACTCAACTCCTATGAATCTTATTATTTACTGTGTCTATATGATCAAAAGTATTTCTATATATTAATAAAGAAAAGAAAAAGAGAGTAGAAAGTAAAAGGGTGTAAGGCAGAAATAAAAAAATGTAAGAGAAAGCTATAAGAAGTATATACAATAGAATATTACTTACTGTTTATATTAATAGAGTTAAAAATAAAACATATTATTTACTATTATTTAGTTCTAATTATTATTAGTTAAAGCATGACAGATTATTTACAAACAAGCATAAGCAGTGTAATCAAGAAAGTATAATTAGGTAGTGTCATTCCTGTATCTGTGATGTGTCAGTGTGATATCTAGGTCAAAGGTGAGACTAGCTGCTTTCAGCTTCTCTGTGAGAATTCTGAGAGTTGAAGCTTTTGAAGTAGCTCATGGACACTGTGCATGAGACAGCCCACATCCCAGATTGTCTCTCTTAACATTTTGGCGGAAACTTATTAAAAACTAGTGACAAACATTCATTTAGCAGTGTAAATGCATCTAAACATGACAAAACCTTCACAATGCATTCTACAGGTTATTACAGACTCTATGTAAGTGAAATCAAGCCCAAAATTATTAATAAGTAACAAAACTCAACATTTTTGTCCCAACTCAACTCCTATGCAAATCTTATTATTTACTGTGTCTATATGATCAAAAGCATTTCTATATATTAATAAAGAAAAGAAAAGAGAGTAGAAAGTAAAAGGGTGTAAGGCAGAAATAAAAAAAAATGTAAGAGAAAGCTATAAGAAGTATATACAATAGAATGTTACTTACTGTTTATATTAATAGAGTTAAAAATAAAACATATTATTTACTATTATTTAGTTCTAATTATTATTAGTTAAAGCATGACAGATTATTTACAAAGAAGCATAAGCAGTGTAATCAAGAAAGTATAATTAGGAATAGCATTTGAAGAACATATAAACTTTTAAAGGAGAAAAAAAAATGTATCACATTACTGACCTTATTTTTCCTCTTCAGAAAGAGAAACAAGTTAAATCACAGCTTGCCATTAAATCTCCAGATATTTTGACTAGTTATGAAACAAAACATTTCTTTGCACACAGAGAATAACTTTGATTAAATCTTTTTCAAAATATTTGTTGCTTCTTGGAAATGCAGGAACTATATTTAAAAAGATTAATAATAAAATAAAATGACGAGAGAGAAAAAAAAAGATAGTACAAATCATTTGTTTTTTAGTCTCTTCTTCTTCTCTGAAGTCTTCCATGAAGTTTCAGTTGCCAGTCTCTTTAACGAAGGACTAGCCCATTCCATTTCTTCTATTTTTTCCAAAATCTTATTTTTTTTGATAAACAGTAAAGCAGAGTCTAAGTCATCGAAAATTTTAGGACCATCAGGAAGGAAGATTTTAAGCTTGGCAGGAAACAGAAGGTATGTTTTAAACTGTGCTTTTTTAAGCTCCCTTATTAGTGACAGAAAAACTTTTCTTTTAGCTAATACCATGGAAGAATAGTCATTGTCAAAACGCACAGTTGTTTCATTAATCTTAACAGGAGCTTTAGCCCAAGCAGATTTAAGAACCATCTCTTTATCAAAAAAATGATAGAAATCTAACTATAACTGATCTAGGATAGTTTTTGTTAGAGTTAGTATTAGCTATAGATCTATGTGCTCTTTCGATACCAAAAGAGAATGCTTCTGGTAAATCTAAAGTTTTAGGGAGCCATGTTGTTAAAAAGAAGTAATATTGTTACCTTCAATATTTTCTGGCAGTCCAAAAATCCTAATGTTATTGCGCCTAGATCTATTTTCCAGGTCATCCAGCTTTGTTTGTAAATGTGTATTTTGTTTCAGCAGAAACTCAATGTTGATTTCCTCTTCTTGTATTCTATTTTCCATGTCATTCACAGCTTCTTCTATGCCTGTCATCTGGATCTTCTGTTGTTGCAGGTCCATATGTAACAAGTCTATTTGTTTTGTAGTTTTTTCTATGAAAATGTCTATTTTAGTATCCATTTTATCCATCTTAGCAGTAAGTTGCTGGACTATAATTATCAGAGACTGAAGTTCTTTCTTGATGCTGGAGTCTTGAGAATTTGTCTTACTGGAACTCATTTCAGACTGATAAACTGACAGGAAAATTTCCAAAGTAATTTCTGACAGGAATATTATTAAGATTTCCTTTCTTTTTTAGATATAGTTCAAGAACTATATAAAACAAACATATTTAGAAAGAAAATTACTTCAAAAATTAATTTTTTAAGTAATTAATTCCTGTCAATGTAATGAAATTGGTGGAGCTGAAGAAATCTGCTGCTATCCTGTGTTCATCCTTGGCCAAGCCCCCATCATTTTGTACTTCTGATGGTTATTTTTACTGTATTTTGTAAGAATCCTGTATTAATTGGTACATTTCTTGTAACTGTTGAGTTTCAAAGCTGAACTTTTTCTACTTTTGCTGCACTACTTAATTACTTTGTCTGTGGCTGACCAAGTTTGTTTTTCTAATTCTATATAAGCCCAGTGTTTGCACAAGGCTGCTCTCCAGAAGTGGTTAGCAGTGCCTTATATAGATGGAAACACTCAAATTAAAACTTCCCTTAGAATAACTATATCTGCAACCTTCCCCCATCTCCCTGCTGCTCTAGGAGCATCTGGGTTGCTTGTAAGGAAACATTGCTTTGTTGGATAGCTGCAGTTCACAGTGAGTATAGCACCCATTCTTCCTCAGTGTGCTATCATCTCAGTCCACTCTTATCCCTAGTTAAACCCATAGTAATAAAAAAACTGAAACTTTGTATGGGCACTTTCCTATCGCTCTGACCAGCCTGGTGGACATGGGCATCCTTAGGCAAAGTAGCAATTGTCTCATGTATACTGACAACTACTTAATCCTGAAATAAACAAACACAGTATGATAAGATATATAGTTACACTATGAAAATTAAGACTTGACTCACACACACTGACAAATCAAATGACAAACAGGTTGGTAGCCCACACACATAATTTCTCTCAATAATTAAGGTCTTGATACATCAACCCACATATGTGGAGGTGCTCACAAGTAACTTATCAAAACCTCAGAGGCCTCCTGTATGCTGCCCTCAGAAAACACATGCAAACAAGACCAAGTCAACACCAGCCACTACAGATAAAAATACACATCGCAGTGTCTCCACAAGCAAGCCCAAAAGGCAAAACACAACATTTTCAAACATCTTGGTCATAGGAAACTCCATCTTGAGACGTACAGACACCCCCCCCCCCTCACAAAGTTGGATAAATACAGAGTTTCAGCCAGCTGCCTGTCAGGGATCAGAATTCACCAGATCATGCAGGTCAGTCAACCACAAGTACCAGTATGACCCATTCATAGTATATAAGGGTGTGAATGACCTGAGCCATACTTAACTGGACTATAGGAAGAGAGAAATGATGGGGAGTATAGGAAGAGACACATGATGGATCTCTCTGAATATGTATTGCTAGCGGGTATGAGCCTCGCAGGGAGCAACATTCTACCCTGTTGAAGAATGATACAACCCCCCCCCCCCCAGAAAATGATTAATTTCAATAATTAGATTAGCTACTCATGTCATTTCAAGGTTTGAAGGCATCCAGTATTTGTCAGCCCGGGGCAACATGATTGACAGTCCATGCTGCTTTGCCAGTGATGTTTTGTACCTGTTGCCACTAGACTTTTGAATACTGGCCAAGGCATTAACCATCCCCATAATGCCTTTTTTAGACAGTGGCAATCCAACAGCTCTACCAATGTAACAATTATTTCTAATGCCAAGCTGAAGATACTACTGCTCAGTGCTAGAATTCATAAAAAGAAACTGCACTCACTGAAAGCTCTCCTTGTCCTGGAGAAAGCTGATGTCTTTGGACTGTGGATGGCACAGTGGTGCAGCAGTAACATTGTCAACTCACAGCAAGAGGTTCTCCGGTTCAATTCTCCACTGGGGTGCCTTCTGTGTGGAGTCTGCATGTCCTCCCTGCATTCGTGTGGGTTTCCTGCGGGTGCTTCGGTTTCCTCCCACATTACAAAGACATGTGTCTGGATCA
>NC_056733.1:380464620-380569620 GCF_019279795.1 Protopterus annectens
TCCTTGAATAAAGTGATATTAGTCCCATATTTTTCAATAAAATGACATCCTTCGCAATGTCCCTTAACCTTTTTATTATACTGTAATGTTTAATATCTCAGTAAATGCTTCACTTCATTTCTAGCTTGTTGAATAACCTTTGGTGAGTGTAAATGATACATTAGTCCTTCACTACACTCATCTAATTTAGTCTAGATAAAAGGATTTCATAACAATAGATACATGGTGGCAAAGCACAATTCCTTGTCAATGAAAGTGCCCTGAAAATAGTCCCTAAAAATAGTGTCAGTTTTCAAGGCGTGTCTAGGCAATAGTTGAATGAGGGCCCATGATTACCAAACTACACTATTCCATTTTTATTGGCATTTATCTGTGGTCCTGATAAGGTTTATTTGTATTGGTTAGGCTCTCCTGTAGAATGTGGAACTGGATGGAGAGTTTAGGATAACTCCAAGTTTGCAGATATCTGCAAGCATGTCCAGCCACAGGCCTTTGATAGTAAAATTTACATCACAGAAGTAAAATACCAGACAGTAG
Organism: Protopterus annectens; assembly: GCF_019279795.1. Lineage (NCBI taxonomy): Eukaryota > Metazoa > Chordata > Ceratodontiformes > Protopteridae > Protopterus > Protopterus annectens. The sequence goes on from NC_056733.1 coordinate 380,465,158, forward strand.
TAGACAGAAGACTGCTTCTTTATGGACACCAGAAATAACGACCCTTTTCAATGAAAATATGCCCCCCATACTAATAATTATTTTTATTATTATTTTTAGATCTGTTTTTGCCCCCATATTAAGTTCTACAGGAGATTTGTTGATGCTCTTTTTTTTTATTTGGGTTGGTACAGAGCAACACCTGATGGAATTTGTAAATTTTCTACAAACCACCACATCTTTTTTGACATTTACTTACAAATCTTCAGTGTGTGATATAGACATTTTAGATCTGAAACTGAGAGTGGATACCTCATTCCACCTTACTACCACACATTTTAAGGAAAAGTGTAGGAAGAACACACTATTGCAGTGTGATAGTATGCATCCTGGCCATATTTTTAAAAATTTAATAAAAGGCCAAGACATGAGAATCTCGAGGCTTAATAATCTTCTTCTTCTACTTTCCCGATTAGGGGTCACCACAGCGGAACTCCGGTCCGCTAATGATTGGCAGTAGATTTTTACAGTGCCGAGGTGCCAGCTCGACGCCCAACCTTCAATGAAGGCACGCCCATTTACACATGTCTTTTGAGTGCAACTCGACTGTGGGGAGGACATGCAGACTCCACACAGAAGGCGCTCCAGCCGAGAATCGAATTGGAAAACCTCTTGCTGTGAGGCGATAATGTTACAGCTGCACCACCGCGGCTTAATCTCGAGGCTTAATAATGATGAGGGAATATTTCAGAGAGACATTGATAAGCTGAAGTATGAATTCTATCATAGGGGGTATAAGGTAAAAAAGGTTGAGAATGCACTGCATGAAAGTATATATCAAAGAAAGCACAAAGCTCATCCATTCTATTCTGATAGACTGATAATAGCTAACAACACTTCAGTTGACTCAAGCCCCAATAATAGAACGTTACATGTGTCCCTTTTTTATACCAGCAACATTAATAGTATCTTGCAAATAATCATGAATAATTGGTCCATTTTGCATTTGGGTGAACAGATATTGTTGGTGAGAAACCAAGGTTTGTTTTCAAGAACAAGAAGTCCCTGAAAAGACAACTGTGTTATAAGAGCAATTCACCAGCAGAGGGACCCGGTAGATCTGCTATAATAGGATTGCATAGCTGTTCCACCTGTAAGTTTTGTATGTATATACATCCCTATAATTATTTTGTTTATCCAATAACCAATAAAGAATACAAGTTTAAGGTGAATGCTAATTGTCATAGTAGGGAATTTGGTTTATTTGGCTAATTGCAGAGCCTGCCACTGTTTCTATGTAAGAAAAACCAATAGATCCCTCATGGAGCGGATGAGAGAACATATATATTGTATCAATATTTCTGGAAAATGCAATGCTCCTCTACTAAACATCATATAGATTGGGGGAAGGAACATGTTTTTGGCTTTAGGGTGATAGAGACAATGACCTCCAATAAGCGAGGAGATGATTTTAAAAACTATACCGAAAGCAGTGAATTATTCTGGATCATAACCCTGCAGGCTGATAGACACCCAGGTATTAATGGGAGAACCTCCTTTTTAAATGATTTTAATAGTTCATTAATGATGTATTCTCATTGGTTGTTTTGAACTGCTAATTTGATTTGAAACACTATTTAAATTAATGGTTTGTGTTATTGTATATGGTTTGATGAAATACAATGTATTGTGTGAAAGCACTTACCAGTTATATTAAATTCATACCTTTTATGCACGTTGACATGTTTTGGTGCTTTTTATTTTACATTTTACATTATTTTTGTTGTTAAGCACTATTTGTTCCTTGGGGATTTTACCTTTTCATCTTTCTCAATATCTCTTGATACAGATAGCCAAAATGCTAGACCTCTCGTCCTTTTGGTAGAATCAGTTCCTGGGTCACCATGATGCAAAATCTGAATGTACTCTAGTTCAAGGATTTTGGAACAATCACTTTAGGACCTTTCATAAGGATACCATTATCTGACAAAATCTCATCTCTGTATGGAAAATAAGGTTGCAGTTCTACTGGTAAACGGGATTGCTTTGAAGGGCATCCTTGACTGATAAAGTTGTTTAGCTTTCTACAAATTTGGATCTGAAGCTGTGTGAGTTTTGAGCTCATCAAGATGTGTAGAAGAAACATTTCTCACTTCCATGACTTCAGAATCAAGTTGCTTATTGTTTTGCTTTTTTGTGTTTGTTCTGGCAATCTGGATAAAGTATCAGCAAGATAAAGATGTTTGCCTTTTGTGTAAACAAGATTGAAATTGTACATTTGTAATTTGAGCATCATACATTGCAATCTGGCAGGAGCTGTATGCATAAGCTTTCTCAAAATAGAGACTAAAGGTTGGTGGTCAGTTTCAATCTGGATAGGTCAACTATAAATATAATCATGGAACTTCAAACATGCAAACACAATTTCCAAAAGCTCTTTCTGAATCTGGGCATACTGCATCTCAGTTTGGGTAAGAGTTCTTGATACATAGGCTACTGGTCTACCCTCTCGAAGAATGACTGCACTTAGACCACACTTAGAAGCATCACAGGAAAGAGTAACTGGTTTCTGAACATCATAGTAGCTGAGAGTTGGTGGGTTAGCAATTTTCTGTTTCAGGACATCAAATACTCTTTGGTGCTGTTCTGACCATGACCAAATGACATATTTTCATGTCAGCTCTCTGAGCGGTGCTGTAAGTTGGCATAAATCAGGAATGAACTTGCCTAGATAGTTGACCATGCTAAGAAAATGTTGTGGAGCTTGAGCATTGTCTAGAGCTGGCATCTCTAAAATTGTTGTTTGCTTGGAAGGATCTTTTTGTAAGCCTGAACTGGTAAACAAATCTTCTTCTTCTCTTTCGGCTGTTCCCATTAAAGGTCACCACAGCGGATCATCTGTTTCCATTTCTTCCTATCCTTGGCATATTGCTCTGTCACTCCAACCACCTGCATGTCCTTACTCAACACGTCCATAAACCTTATCTTAGGCCTTCCTCTTTTCCTCTTACCTGGCAGCTCCATCCTTAGCATCCTTTTCCCAATATACCCATCATCTCTCCTCAGCACATGTCCAAACCAATGCAATCTCGCCTCTCTGACTTTGTCTCCAAAGTGTCCAACCTGAGCTGACCCTCTAATATACTGATTCCTAATCCTGTCCATCCTTGTCGCACCCATTGCAGATCTTAACATCTTTAACTCTACGACTTCCAGCTCTGACTCCTGCCTTTTTGTCAATGCCACCATCTCCACCCCATACAACATAGCTGGTCTCACTACCCTCTTGAAGACCTTCCCTTTCACTCGTACTGGTACCCGTCTGTCACAAATCTTTCCTGACACTCTTCTCCACACATTCCACCCTGCCTGTACTCTCTTCTTCACCTCTTTTCCACACTCACTATTACTCTGAACTGTTGTTCCCAAGTACTTAAATTCATCCACCTTCGCCACCTCTACTCCCTGCATCCTCACCATTCCTCTATCCCCCTCTCATTCATACATACATATTCTGTCTTAGTCCTGCTGACCTTCATTCCTCTCCTCTCTAGAGCATATCTCCACCTCTCCAGGGTCTCCTCAACCTGGTCCCTACTCTCACTACAGATCACAATGTCATCTGCAAACATCATAGTCCATGGGGCCCCCTGTCTGATCACCAGTGCAAATAAGAAAGGGCTCAGAGCTGATCCTGGATGTAATCCCACCTCCACCTTAAATGGGTCTGTCATTCCCCATGGCAGACTTCACCACATTTGGTAAACAAATGACCAACATAACTAACTTCTCTTTCTCATAGCCTGAATTTGGACTTACTTCACGTGCTTTTTCCCCAACTTTCTTGAGGTTTCTGTCATGTTCAACTTCACCATGGCCTCCTACTAGAGTATCATCTACTATAATAGCACAAGGATAGGCAGAAAAAAATCTGCTCCATTGCATGCTGAAAGACTTCACTGGCATAATTTATTCCAAATGGCATTCTCAGAAATCTGTATCTTCCAAATGGCATACTGAATGTGGTTAACAATGAAGATTTTCCATCAAGCAAAATTTGCCAAAATGAACTCTTTGCATCTAAGACAGAAAAAACAGGGGCATTTGGCATGAGGGCAGCAATCTCCTCGGCTGTGCACATTGGATGATGAGGTCTTTTTAAAGCTTTGTTCAGATCTCTTGGATCAATACATATCCTGATATCATCTGAGCTTTTCTTATGAGCTACTACCATGGAGGATACCCATTCAGTAGGTTCTTTTACTGGATAAATTACTCCTAGCTGCACCATTCTGCCTAGCTCGGCTTTGACTCTGCTCTTCATAGCTACTGGAACTTTCCTTGCTGGTCTGACAACTGGCCTGACCTCTGGGTCTAACTTCATATAGAGTACACAACTGGTAGCTTATATAGTTTGTCTGCAAAAATGTCAGCATACTCAGAAAAAATTGTTTGGGTAAAATCTGAGCCATCGTCATGCAGGCTTACATGGTGAGTATCTTTATTACGTGAAAGTAGTCCCATTTTCAAACTGTCTCTGAGGACTAATAATAACTGCATGTGTCTCTTGACTACAAAAAATTGCACATCATAGCTGTTCCCAGCAGAGTAACCTGAAAGCACTACTGAGCCTTCAGTTTGAATCTCTTCACCACCATAAGCAACAAGCTTTGCACACTTTGTCAAATCAAGTTGCTCTGCAGCTTTTATATAGCAAATGTTTCTGATATAACATTGCACTTTGAGCCAGTATCTACTTTGAGCTCGACAGGGGTCCCATTAATCCAAACAGTACAAAAGATTTCACTCTTTGCCCACAAATCTTCTGCATTAACTGCTTCACCAAGCACAGACACACCATCAACATAAAAAGAAGGGTTGTAGCTTTCTAATTGATCAACTTGCCACTTGGAATGCCCTCTTTTAATAAAATAATGTGCTTTATTTGATTTATAAAACCTTTGAAATGATTCCACTTAATGCAATAATGACACTGCTGACCAAAAGCTAATCACTTTTCTCTTTTGGGTTGGTTGATTATCACCACAATTATGACAGTTGACTAGGAAGCTGGGTGGGGGCACATGCTTTGACTTTTCTAACTCACCCTTGTGCTTCACTGAGCATGCTCTGGAATTTGATGGAAAGACTCAAGGTTTTCCAGGGACTGCTACAGGAAGTGCAGTAGCTGCCATGTGCTTGGGCCTGTTTCTTTTAACCATGTGCTGCATACTATCAACATGGGTTTTGTCACTGTGCCTCACTTTTCTGTAAGCTGATATATCTGACAAATCTCAATGGCCTTATTCAACAATAAATCAATGCCTCAAAGCAAAATCTTTCACACTGTATCATTATTAATACCACACACAAATCTGTCCTTTATCATCTCATCTCTTAAGTCACCAAATCTGCATGTTTTAGCCTTGTTTCTCAAGTCAGTTATATATGCTGCAAACATTTCACTAGGCTTTTGATCCCTTGTATAAAATAAATGCTTTCCATTGTAATTTTCATTTGGGGGTTACACATTTCTCGAAATTTACATTTTAAGCCTCAGGGTCTTCCAGCATTAAAGCCAGTACCACTATATTACAGTTTCCTCCTCCCCTGTAAACACAGCAGGTGCATACAGAAATTAATGCTCTCTTTCAATGGCCTCCAAACCATCTAAATTAAGCAGAATTAATGCCTTTGTATGTGCATCTTTGTCAGAAAAAGGAGCTTCTATGAAAATATTGTATTCCTGCTCAAACGCTCTCCAATTTTCTGAAATATTCTTATCAAACACAAGTGGTGCAGGTCTGCAAAAGCCTTCTGCCATGCTCACAGATTATAGTAAAACACAATGCAAAATCTCCCTTGTAATTATGTATGAACATTCACACACACCAGGTACTTGTAATAATATTCAGATACACAATAAACTCTTCAAAATACTGTGCTCTACAAAAATATGCCTTGAAATAACATCACTTTGCACAATATTCTTTGAAACAACTTTACTTTGCGAAATAACTGAATTGTAATACTGCACACACTTGCAAACACTGCACAATTCAGATATTTTGAATAACTTTAGTTAATACAAAAAAGTAGAACATAGCATAAAATACAGTCATTTTTGCCTTTTGTGTACATTTTATGTGATTTGGATATTGTTTCAAACATTTTCATAATTATTTTGAATATTTTTATCAATATGTCAGTTTTGGACATTTCATTTAATAAGAAATGTGTTTTGAGCATTCTTAGTGTTTTGTTTTATATTTATAGCTAAATAAACATTTTTAAAAAGTTTTAGTACCTGGAGTTTGTTTCTGATCTGTTTGGTGAGTCATTTGAACAGTAGAGATGATCCATCCATGTATATTCCTCCAACTTTAACCGGTTGCCTCATGGCTGTAACTTTGGATCCCATTCTGTCACCAGGTTGCTCTTGTTATGTGCATTATAAAGATGTTGAGGCTTTGGTGCTCATTTAAGTAGTTTACTGTATACAAATACATCAGGATGGATGACATGAACATTAAACTTAAATGGACTATCTAATTAACTGACAGGCTACATACTTGCATGCCCACACTCTGGTTGCTCACTCAAAATGGCATTCTTGCTTGCATATGCTCAGTACTTCTATGCATGTGTGATTCACTGGAAAGTTTCTTAAAGGTATATCACACACACACTGATCTACAGTGGTGTTTTATGTAAGGCAAGCAGTGAGCAACAATACAATAAAGATGTTACTTGGGTTCTGTGTTGTTATTTTGTAAGTGTTTGAGGACTGGCATTGCCTAAAAAGGCACAATGGGTGTGGACAAAGTTATAATCAATATAAAAAAGGGTAAAGGTACGGGCCATCCCTGGCAAAGCAATGAGGACTGTGTACCATCTCCTCCCAGGCTGTTATATATTGAAACCCTTTGAATGAACCTAGAAGCTAAGCCAATTGTTAAAATCAGTAATATTTTGACTGTAATAAGGAATGGTCATAGTAAAATGTTGCTCAAGCTTAGGTTCATACCTGCCTTGGACATATATTCCAAGATTTCCATCATGTCTCTCTCTTCATACAGTCCAGGGAAGTATGTCTCAAGTAATTTACCCCCACATGCATGTACTATGACTGTCATATGTGTACTTGTGCTGCATGGAGGAGTGCCTGTGTGATGTAACGAATTTTGGCAGTGGAAAAGAAAGTGACCTTGACTCATTCCTTGCACAGATTGTTGAGTGTCACATCAATGTGTCTCACAATGAAGTCACCTATGACTAGACTATTGGATTGTGTAGTAGTTTGCTTTATAGGCTTTGGAACTGAGACACTGAGACCCTTTGATATATGTTTCATGGCGAGTGATGTCTGTGTTGTGTGTTTCTGAGATTACTGAGGTTACATTTAAGAGGACTTTGTGGTTTAGGCAGGTTCATTTTAAGAGCCTTAGCACACGTAGGTCTATGTATTTGGTTTGATCTGTGTGAGAGATAGGTTTATTGTGGTGTTGTGTGGTACTGACAAACTCCTTGCTATTTGCAGTATCTTTGTGTTAAAAGTTTACCTCATATAGCATTAAATAACTGTATGTCTCACACATGTTGTCAGTTTGTTTACATAGTACATGGTCAACAGTAAACATGAAACAATTGCCACATTAATTCAGGATATCCATTTCAACTAAGCTGTTACAAAGGCAGTTGGAATGCACAGATCCATGGTTCCAGGTGCTTAATAATGTGAGCTGAAGGGGGAATGGCGTCTATGTGGTTTGCAATTGAATGCTATCTGGTAGTGAAGATAATGCTGGTCTCAACAGAGTTGCATACAGATAGGAATCAATGATCCTTAGCTCCTTCTCTTACCAAAAGCAAAAGAGTAACACTAATCTCAAACTGGGTCCTAAGAAGCCATTTTCAGGCCTTCCTGTAATTTGTAATCTCTGGGAAAACTAGGAAATAATATCTTTCTTCCCCTTCTCTCACCCAGAGCAAACCAAAATAAATATTCCCAAGCTGATTCCTGAGAAACAGTCCTAGGCTCTCTGGTGATTGGTATTCTAGTCCCAGATTTTGCTGATTTTAAATGTAAGATGAGAAAAGGGATTACTACTCTGACTATTGCAGTGTGCACTAAGTGAAATGATAATAAACAAAGGCTAACTCAAGCTTTAAGAGTCTAAAGGGAGGACCTTTCCAGTTAGATCTTTCATTATCCAATAAAATGGACAGACAAGATGAGACGGGGTGGCACTTCCAAAGTCAGATTTAATCTAGGGGCAGGCAGCTCAAAAGTCATTGCAGTCACATATCAAAAGTGGTTGCACAGCACTTACTGCTCAACTTGCAGCTCAATAAGAATGCAGTTAAATAAGAAATCATATTTCTCAGCTCCTCTCACTAATTAGCTAGACTTTATTCCTTTTCAGTCAGTGAATGGAAAAGTATTCTTTTCTAAATGACCCAAGCCAAGAACTTTTAAAAGTCCAAGAAAAAAAAAAAAATTAAAATAAAACAAACTGTAATATAGCAAGAGTAAAAAAATGGAATATCCAAACCTTAAAAGTAGAAATCCATTACAAAACCCAATGCAGTCACATGCCAGCAGTAGTCTCAAATCACCTGCAGCTAAACTATGCTGTGAAATATTTGGAGGGAGATATGGGTATGAAGTGTGAACTACATTTAACAGTTAATACGTTGGCTACATCCTCTGGGGTTGAGGATGTGTTGTTGTTATGCGTTAGCTCACTGGAGTGTTGGGTATCGCACATTAGGTTTCTGACGTAGCTGAAAAAGGTTTTGTGGTTGTTGTTTATAAAGGTAGCAATTCTCTGCACATACTTGCCTTTGAATAATTTGATTTTGCTTCTGATTTCTTTGTTTATCTTTCTGAGCTCATTTTTAGAGCTGGAGAATTTTTAGTTTATTGTTACAAAAATAATCTCCTTCCCTTTATTGTGTACTTTGTTCATACTATGATTTGACCATAGGTGCTCGTTCTGGAACTTAGTATTATATTGGTGCCTGATGGGGACTGATGGCTCGATGGAAGAATTTAGATGAGCATAGAAACTTCCTATGAACATAGCAGTATGTGAGACTGGGTCATTAAGGAGAAGGGCATGTGTACATTTTATCAGGTCATTAGCTAGCCATAATATATTAGCCCTTGAATCATCTCTAAAGACAGAAGGGTTTGATGGCAGAGCAGGTTGCACCCTCATACTGAATGCTACCAAGTACTGGTTGGGTTTGACCAAGGAAGTGGCAACTACAGGTGTGAAGCATAGTGGGTTTATATTTTTGAGGATTCAATCCAATATTTTTGAGCTCCTAGTTGAGATGTGAATTAGTTGATCTAGACCACTTACATTTATGAAATATAGGAAATTATTTGCATACTTATTTGTGGCAGACTAGGCTCCCAGTTAATGGAAGGCTAGTTAAAATCACCTAATAGATAATAGCATTTGGTTCAACAGGGATGGACACCAGTTCATTAAGGTATGTCTCTTGAGCTACTGGTGACATGGAGGGAGTTATGTCATTGGCTATGACATGGTAGTAGGATATGGAGGAGATTGACGGCATTGTCTTGCCTTTTGAGCTTAAGTGTGATTGGGTTTCAGTGTGTATGACTGGGTTATTGAAGATAAGGGAGCGCTTAAGTTTCATTAGATCATTAGCTATCTGTAATATATTAGCCTTTAGATAATGTATAAAGACAGAAAGGTTCACTGGTAGATCAGGTTTCACCCACATGCTGAATATTACTGAAGAGAGGTTAGCGTTGAATAAGGAAGGGTCAACTAGAAGTGTGGAGCATAGTGAGTTTATATTTGTGAAGATTAGATCCAATATTTGTGCCCCTAGTTAAGATGTTAACTGTTTGGTCTAGGGAGCTAGCATTTATGAGATCTAGGAAACACTGTTCATACTTCTTTGTGGTAGAATAGGCTCCCAGTTAATGAAAGAATAGTTGAAATCCTCCAGGATAATAGTATTTGGCTCAATGAGAAGGGACCCAGATTATTAAGGTATATTTCATGGGCTATTGGTGACATGGAGGGAGTTCTGTCATTGGTTATGACATGGATACTGATTCGTACTGATGGTAAGTAGGATATGGAGGCATCCAAGGTTATTGTCTTACCTTGTGATCCTTGACTTTTATTGTTTTTTTCTTAGCAATATGGACATGCCACCCCCAGCAACACTATAGTATGACCACATAGCTGGTAGGGAGTGTGCAGGGGTGACTTGCCTCCTGCAAAAAATATTCCTTTGTGTTTATTATGGTTTTTGATTTACAGCTTTTTAAAACAAAGAGTGAGAAGATCACACTGAAAAACCAATCAGTAAAAACTAAATTAAAACTCCAGCCAAGCTAGAACTTCCAATGAGTGACCTCCCAAACCTCCTGTGACAGAGGCACATGGGCGTTTGGAAAACTGTTAAATGAAATAGCGTGTCTTGATGGAACATAGGTTAAGCATATTTTTGGAGGTTAGGAAGGCTTACAAGGAGTATATCTTCATTTTTAGGCTTCTACTGCTAATTTTATATAGTTTATGTTGCTAGTTTGAGAAGGTTAACATTGCCTAAAAAAGATGCAATGGGGGTGGAAAATGTTTTGCTAAACATATGAAAGTCATGGAGAAAAAGATGCAGGCAGTCCCAAACAAAGCAGGCAGGGTTCATACATACTGGGTCCCCTTAGAATGACAACAATAAGTAAGCCAGTAATTAAAGTCAATTATCCTTTCTTTGCCTTGTGGCATCATTTTTGGTGAGGGTAAGATGCTGATCAAGACTAGTTCCTTACCCGTGTCAGACACATATTGTATGGGTTCTGCCATTCATCTCTTCATATATTCCAGGGTGGTGTGTTTCAAGTCATTTACTCCCACAAGCACAATGACCATGTCATATGTGAACCTTGGGTGAAGGGACGGGTGAGATTTAGCAACATGGCAGATCCTGGCACTCAAGAGACAGCTTACCCTTAGCCTTTCTTTGTTCAGGCTGGTGAGTGGTGCATCTGTTTGCCTCATTTTTGAGTCAGCTATGACCAGGATATTACCAAAAATGTTGGTTCACCCTTGATGCATTAAGGGCATAGGCTTGCCAGCTAGGTGTCCCCCCCCTTTTCACCTCTAGAGTTTGTTATTGTTGTAAGTGTTGTGTGCTTGTAAGTGTGGTGCTGATTATCTTGTTTGTGCAAGTTACATCTAGGAGGCCTTTGAGGCATTGAGAGATTTCTTAAATACCTTGGCAAAAGATGGTTTAGATACTGATTTAGACTAAGTTGAGGATAGTTGTATGACAAGTGGCTTTGTAATGACAACGCAATGGTTACTGCCAATAAGACTGGGTGAGATGCTGGCCTCCAAAGTTAATAAATGCTTACACCTTTTACATATACATTCATCTAGTGGAAGAAACAACATGTTTTTAATAACCACAAAGTAGTTGCTACACTGTCTCAGAGTTTCTAGTGATAGCAAGCTGGGTACAGATGGTGTTGGATACTGCAACTTTATCACTCCTAGTATCTGGTATGTATGGAGTGCAGTGATGAAGGATTAGTAGGGAAAGGGTTTTTATATGCTCTGGAGGTGAGATAAGACTTGATAGTGAAATAATACAGTACAATAGAGGTAATGCACAAAAATGCAATAGTGCTATAGTCACAGCAGATGGGTTTCACAAAATGTAATAGTGTGTCAAAAAACTGTTATACAAACAGTAGGTACACATGTACTGAGACTGGATTAGCAGCCAAATTCAAGTGACAAAACCTAAGAATTTCAGTTTGAAGTCTGGCTACAGTGAATAGTAGCAGCAGGATGCACATATAAGTAAAGTGAGTGTGGTAGCAGCAACTGGTACAATGCAGTGACAGCTTTGCAATCTAGCTCAGTTGCTACAACAGCAGAAGGTTATAATCACAGTGAATCAATAATAGCAGATGGCAAATATAGTGGAGTGTTGTAATCCCAGTGAGTTAGTAGCAGCAGTTTGAAAATTCAGTTTAATAATAGTAATAGCACAGTTTGTGAATACAATATGATGTCTAGCAATTAGGCAGAGAGATACAATTACGGTGCAATCAGCGGTTGTAAATAACAATACAGTTTTGTCAATGCAGTAGCAGCAACTTGTAGAAAATGTAGCAGTGGCTTAGCAACATGGCTTGAATGCCATAACAGCAGAGAATTTCAATTACAGTGGATCAGTTGCTCAGAAAGCTAAGCGCAAATATAGAGAGCGTAGGACAATGGCGAGATACATATCTGTAGAAGGTAGTAGCTGCAATTAGCTGTATACAGAATTTAATGACATGGGGTAACAGTCTTATGAAAAATGCAAGTACAATGGGACAATATATAGTTTATCTACAAAACTCTACCCAAGAATTATAAAGCAACTATGGACAAGTATTCTCAGCAACACACAGATGTCCACCACTATACACAGCCATATTTAGCTGAACAAGACTATAAGTCACAAAGGTCTAGGTCTAGAACACGATGATTTGCATCGGAATTATCACCACCTCTTATAGATTTTTTTTTTTACAAACCCAGAATGTGTGAATACTAGATCTGTTGAAAACAGTTTGTGAGCAACTATGCCGTGGACTGTGCCACTTTTCCCATGTGTAGTCGGATCTTATTTGAAGTCAAAGCCAAACAGATGTTCCCAGGCAGGCTCAAGTAGTCAAAGTCCAGCCAAGGAGCAACGATGGCCACAAACACGCTGAGTTTAAATAAATACACTAGACCACCCAGACCAGTTAAACACACCCTGCTCACGGAGACAATAACAAATTTTGACCAGAAAAATAACAGTAGATCTTTCTCTCACCAGAAGTTTACTTGCTGAACTAGTTCTAATTGCTGCAATTTACCATAACAAAAATAACAATACAGTACTTTAACATCCACATGTGTGCACTCTATGGCAAAAGCAGTAAATAGTTCCAATGCGTAGTACAATCAAAGTAGATTTCCTCGGGTGTGTTTGCGTAGTTGTAGCCCAGCCTAATTTTCAAATTCAAGACTATTCTATTAGTTTATGCCATTTTGTATACACTGTTAATTTCTATTTTCTTTGAGCTACAGAAAATATTTTCTTTCAGTTTTTCTGTCTCTCTCTTTCTCCCTTTGTTTAGACATAGTAAAGCAGACAAGAAAACTGCTAAGTGCCAGCAAGGCATAGTTCTTCTGGCTTTATCTTTCTTATAGACAGATTTTAAAAATACCCCACCAAGTAGTTAAGCTATGGAAGTAAGAAAAACTGACATCTGCCAATGTCTCTTAGAATAAAACCTTATTCAGTATAAAATCATCATACGAAGCCTGCAAAATGATTATGAAACATAATTTTAGGACTTTATCAAAATTTCTGAACAATGTCTCCAATTTGTTAAAGACAGCGATTCTGTCAACTCCACACTTATTAAGGGGAACATAAAAGAGAATAAAAGGACAAAGCAATATACACAAATCTCCCTTCATGACTGAACACTGAAGTTTTGCTTTCTTTCTTTTTTTTTTTCTTCTGCTACTAAATCAGGACAAGAAAACTACTCACTTTCCCAACAGCTCTTATGGCCATCCTCAGCTTTGCAGCAAATCTGTGGATTGCTATTTGATCTGCTGTTAGAAGAGATGCACAGTAAAAATTGCAGTTGTGCAGAAAATTTCAAGTCCCTGACCTGCATTTGAGTGACTGAAATTGGATCTAGGCATATCTTCATTTGCTGTCAGAAATGAAATAACAGTGATCCTTTCTCAGCAACAAGTTTACTAATCTTGCTGCTGTGAATGGATTGCTGCTATTTCTTTTCTGACATATCTTAAGTGCAAAAGTTTCTATTGTCATCATGATGTACAAGGCATAGCTTTATAATTTTGTAGCTGCATGAAACGAAACAGCACAATACTCGAAAATGTATTTTTTTAAAAATTTGTGTGGCGCATGCCTGTTCATCGCTGTTTGTCTGATGCTCAATGCCTTGCATGCCTGATGCCTCTGCATAAGTACCATAATTATAGATGCACCTTAATTATACTGTTATTGGGAAAATGACTTGTTTCATATGCTATTTCAATTACATTTACACTTTGCACATGAAAATAACGAAAACAGAATATTTATAATGTGAAAATACTACAACTGTCATTATAGCGGTTGTAATTTTAACATAATATTGTGTAATTCTAGTGTTACAAATGTAACCATCTGGTAAAGATAGAGCAAAAGAGGGGTTACATGCAGAATCAGCAGTTTGTTTGAGTTAGTTTACTAAGGACCACTACTATTCAGAATATATTTCTCTGAAGTTAAGGCTAATCTGGAAGGCCTCTGGATGGCAACGTTTGCTGATGACTGCAAGCTAGGGGCAATCACTGAATCCCCTAATGATGTAGATATCCTTCAGGAAGATTTAAACCTGACAAATGATTGGTGCCAGAGCTATGGCCTAAAACTAAATGCAAAAAAAAATGCATTATCATACCCTTTGAGAAGTCAAATATCCCTGCAAATCACAATATTAATAGCATACCCCTAAGAGTAGACTCAGAGGTAAGAGGTCAACGTACACAGATAGATAGTAGCCTGAACTTTGACCGCCTCATGTCCACAGTAGTGAGAAAGTTGTTCTATGTGACACAGCTTATAAGTAAAGACATGACATCCAGATACACTGTACTCTGTCCTCATTAGTCCAATAATCAAGCACAATGCACCATTTGGCATGTACTTGACTAGGCACTTACAACAACTGGAATGACCCCAGAGGTTCTTCACTAAGAAAATACATGGTATTAACATATCATATTCAGATAGACTACAAGTCCTTTTCCTTTACTCTGTGTAACATCAGGTATTATTTAAATGCAGTTTGTTAGACAAGAGTACCGTATTCGCTTTGCATGTCTAGAAATGCAGCCATAATAAAGCAGGCCTTCACATTTTGCATACACTTTCAGTGAATGCACTTTCAGGATGTGAAAATAACATTCAGTTAAGAATACTGATAAGAATAAAATGTGCTAACAGAATGTACAGTGCTTTGAGTACATAAAGATCTTGTTTAGATGGTACAAAGCTTGGGAACCAAGGTTAAAGAGGCATGTAGACATGTACAAAGTTTTGAAATTATTAGGAGATACTTCAGGCACAGTTTGTTAGTTCATTTGGAGTGATATGCAGAAAGTCATTGCAGAGCAGTCCACAGAAGACTGGTACAGACACTCGATAGTAAGTGCAACAATCAGGTCAAATATATATCATTCCAGATTATTAATTATTTCATTTAGGAGGAAAGGAAAATGAGTGCAAAAGCTACATACATAATAATGTTCTTAGTACAGAATTTACAGACAGTAGAATGACTGTTGAAGCTACAGACTATTTCAGGATACCAGCACTGTTACTTGAAGGCAGTAAGATTTGACAGTCTGAGTGCAGAATTTACAGACAGTAGAATGAGTGCAGAAGCTACGGACATTAAGATTTGATTCAGATATTGTTGACATCTACCTCCACTGTACATAATACAACATTCATAACCAAAGTACAGTGAATGCAGACTTTTATTCTGAAAGGTACACAAAGATTTGACACATAAAGGAGAGACTGGCATCATTTCAGCACAGTTCTGGGCAATGAACAGATAGACATTCATTCCAGTCTCATTCCAGTTTCTTTAAGGTTATTTCCAGTTTATTCCAGTATTCTACATTCTAATCAGTTCTTACACTCTGTTTCTTACTGACTACTAAGGGGTAACCTATACCTAAGTGGAGCTGCAACACATCCACAAGACAAACAGCATGAGGGTCACCCAGTCTAGGAATCTGAACCTAGTCAGTGACTCAAAGAAAACATACTGGAAAGACAGATATGTGTCACAGGATTTACCCTTTCTTTGGAACAGGCTTCATATTCATTTTAAACAGAGACCTTCCCTAGCCCTCTTCAAACACAGTTTTTTATCGGGTTCCTATTACCTTATCAAAAAGCCGTAATATCGAATGGCTTTTCATTGAACCGGAAAATTCAAAAGCTGAAAATAGTGAAAACTCAAATGAGCGAATTCTTTCCCTGGGAAAGAAACCGCACGGCCATCCTTATGAATTTGCCCTTTTCCCCACTGTAGTGCAATCTCGGAGTTGGTATATTTAGTTGGGGGGGGTGGGGGGGTGAAGCCCCACCCACTTTGTTATGTTTAGATTAGTGTGTAGTTGGTGGTAGGGCTAGCGATTTCTTTTCCAGGGAAAGAATTTGCTCATTTGCGCTTTCGCTATTTTCAGCTTTCGATATTATGGCTTTTCGATAAGGTAATATAGACCCGTTTGGATCAACGGATTGGGAATTGCAAGTTCACACTTGGAGTAGTGCATATGTCCCTTATGGATAGGGGCAATCTGTAAAATATTCAAGGCATATGCACAAACCTATGCCATCTTCTTGGCCCTAGAGGCCACATATTGGGTAAAATCAGGTTATACTGGCTAGGCTTATGAGGACCCTTAAGCTGTTAGCTTAGTAATCTCTTATGAACCTACGAACCTGTGGAATCTGCTAAGCACTTGGTGAATGATTTAATCCAAAGCTGGAATGTCAGTGTGATGGAGTCCTGTTTACAGGACCCCTTATTTATCAGCCCCTCTTTATTTAATCATATCTAAAGCTTATTAGGTAAGTCACCATAACTGAAATACAAGATTCAGATCTGCCCATATCTCTCAACTTCTTAGCCAACAAATATGGACAAAACCCAACATAATGGGGGGACAAAGGCCCAAAAATAAGGACAAATTTTAAATATTGCTCTTATAAACTTAGAAAATAGCTAGAATAACAGGGTTTTTATGAACATACATTTTCTAAAGGATATGAAGTCTGACATTCAAATGTGTCATTATTTGGTGATTTAATTACTCAGATCATCCCAGTGATTTGTCAGAAAACCACTAATTTGATGAGGAAGAGACCAAACTTTTGAGGCAAAGATATGGACATTCTGCAAAAATCTGGACAGCTAAGAGTATGGATCTGCCCAACAGGAGGTTTTACTGGTACCACTTGCAGCCTCAAAGTGTCATCCTCTGACTCACTTCACAGGCTGCAGTTCATATGAAGTAAACACACAATTATCCACCACAGCAATGGAAGAAAAACAGTTGCAGCAAATACGAAAAGAAATCCTTTATTGCCTCAAGATACAGACTTAGCGCTTTCACCAGTAAACTGGTATCCTCAGAGTCTGTTCTTACACACTTCCTTCCACATTAAATACAAACAATACATCCCCAATCAACCAATTAATCACTTAATTAAACAGTTTTATCCTAGCTCATCATTTTTTAAAAAAATATGTATGTATAAAATATCTTTTATTCATACCAATTATCCATGTTGTATGTACAATCAATTTAGTGGTTATATAATAAGTGCATATATATAAAATTATAAGTAAGTTCTAATAGAATATTAAATTAAACAAATAACTTCTCCTATATTATATTCACTTATATATTTAACTAGATTTTTACTAGGGTTAATATATCCATTTATAAACAATTGTTTATGTATGTGTATAAAAAAATAAAATAAAACTACAATTACAACCAAATGTATGCCAAGAAAATAACCTTCCTCGTACTTTTTTCATCTTCATGTCCTTATTAAATAATTGAGAAACATTTTGGTTCTACTGTGTTGCATTATATTATTGCAGCCCTCCATTTTAGGTGGGGTTTTAAGGAAATATGGTCATTAAGGCCGGGGTATTTGGTGGCATTGAGTCTTATTTGCCACTCTGTTTCCAATACCGCCACCCTATTATTCATATCTCCTGTTGATGATGGCATGACCCTGTCTATAATAAAAAACAAAAACTTTTTAAAGTTATTACAAAACCTACTATGTAAATAGAGAGCATTATGCTCATCTTTGTTCTTAATACTTCTAACATGCTCACCTATTCTCTCCCGTAGTTTACGTGTTGTCATACCAATATAATAAGCCTCGCATGACACACAGGATGCCAAATATACGCAACACTTGGTGTTGCAATTACAAACACCAGGGCATGCCAAGGTACGTGGGTAACCCCTCACACATGTGTAACCACCTTCTGCTATAAATCTACACACGTTACAGTTCCCACATTTAGTCATCCTAGATTTAATGTATCCTTTATTTTCCTTCTCAAGTATGTTTTTAATATTCTTCCCCCTACAAAACACTATTTTGGGGTTGTTCCCCAAAATTTGCCTCATTTGTTCAGTGAAGCAATAGTTCCAATTCAACCTTACACTCTCACAGAAGTCTTTAGCCATTTCATTGTAATGTAACACAAAGGTGAGACTCTCTCTATCCTTTTCTATGCCACCCATCTTCGTACTTTGATTGGTTGTCACTGTTCCCCCACAATTGAGTATAGGTGTATACATTGTCCTTCTTTTCCTATAAATTTCTTTCTTCGTTCTCAATAATAATTTCAAGGGGTATCCTCTTTCAAGAAATAATCCAATGAGGACATACATCTCCTTCCTAAAAATCGTGTCAGAACTCACCAACCTAGAGAGTCTCACCATTTGCCCCTTAATAAGTCCCTTTCTTTGGTGGTACGGGTGGCAACTCGAAAAATGCAGCATAGAATTAGAGAAACTAGGTTTCCTATAAATGTTGCTTATTAGTTTTCCCTCCTGTTTAAAGATGTTGATATCTAGGAAGTTAATTGATGTTACATTCCAATTGTGTGTAAATTTAAAGAACTCTGTGGCCTGATTTAAATAAGCTATAAATTTGTTTATATCCTCCTCACTTCCTTTCCATAGGATCAGGATATCATCCAGGAACCTACTGTACAACATAATGTGTACATTAAATGCAGATGTTAAAATGTGTCTTCTTTCCCAAGCTAGCAGAACTAAATTTGCGAACACGGGGGCACATCTTGCCCCCATTGCCACTCCTTTTGTCTGCTGATACATCTCTCCCTCAAAGCTAAGGAAATTGTTGGTCAAAATGATTCTCATGGAATCTATCACTAAATCAAGTTTTCCCTGGTCAAAACATACACTGTTTCTCAAGCTCTCTTCAAATAACTCTATACCTTCTTCATGTGGGATGGTAGAAAAAAGATTAACCACGTCTATGGTTAAGAAGACATAATCTTCCACATCTACTTCATTAATTGTTCTAATCCTTTCTAGGCAGTGCCATGAATCTTTGATAATGTGTGGTGTTTCCATAACCACACCTTTGCATGTCTGATCTACGAGGACTGCCATAGGTTCGGTCTTGGAGCCCTTTGCCGATACTATGGGCCTACATTCTAGCTGTTCTAATCCCTTGTGTGTCTTCGGGATTCCAAATAATATTGGTAATTTAGGAAATTTCACGTACAAAAAATCAAACTCCTCCTCATTTATGACTCCTTTGTAAAGAGCATCACGTAGAAATACATCTATTTTATCGCTATTTTCAGCTTTCGATATTATGGCTTTTCGATAAGGTAATATAGACCCGTTTGGATCAACGGATTGGGAATTGCAAGTTCACACTTGGAGTAGTGCATATGTCCCTTATGGATAGGGGCAATCTGTAAAATATTCAAGGCATATGCACAAACCTATGCCATCTTCTTGGCCCTAGAGGCCACATATTGGGTAAAATCAGGTTATACTGGCTAGGCTTATGAGGACCCTTAAGCTGTTAGCTTAGTAATCTCTTATGAACCTACGAACCTGTGGAATCTGCTAAGCACTTGGTGAATGATTTAATCCAAAGCTGGAATGTCAGTGTGATGGAGTCCTGTTTACAGGACCCCTTATTTATCAGCCCCTCTTTATTTAATCATATCTAAAGCTTATTAGGTAAGTCACCATAACTGAAATACAAGATTCAGATCTGCCCATATCTCTCAACTTCTTAGCCAACAAATATGGACAAAACCCAACATAATGGGGGGACAAAGGCCCAAAAATAAGGACAAATTTTAAATATTGCTCTTATAAACTTAGAAAATAGCTAGAATAACAGGGTTTTTATGAACATACATTTTCTAAAGGATATGAAGTCTGACATTCAAATGTGTCATTATTTGGTGATTTAATTACTCAGATCATCCCAGTGATTTGTCAGAAAACCACTAATTTGATGAGGAAGAGACCAAACTTTTGAGGCAAAGATATGGACATTCTGCAAAAATCTGGACAGCTAAGAGTATGGATCTGCCCAACAGGAGGTTTTACTGGTACCAGTTGCAGCCTCAAAGTGTCATCCTCTGACTCACTTCACAGGCTGCAGTTCATATGAAGTACTGCTTTCTGACATTGAACCCTAAGCAAGCGATTGAATAGCATATCCAGTTTGCATAAAGTCATATCATTGTATGCTATCAGAAATATATTTAATGACCTTAAGTATTAACACCTATATCTACCAATTTCCTATATCTACCAATGTCTACATTACAGTAAAAAATATTCCATGGTTTCGCCTTTGAATACAAAGAGAATCCTTAAATGCCATATTTCTTCTAAATAAGCTTTACTGTAGTCTTTCAATTTTTGCAGTGCTATTTACTTTGGAGACTAAATGCCCTAGAGAATTCTGGAGGAGGTCTTAAAGGGGATTTATAGAAAAGAAGCAATGCATCTCTTCACCAGAAAGAAATGTACATAAAGTAACTCCTAAAAAATCAGAGTGCAGCAACATAATTTCTTTACCATTTTCTAAGTGTTCCCATCTGAAAAATCTTATATAGAATAACAATTTATATTTGCCACTGTTAAAATGTAAGTAATTTATTGCTTAATATGTATCTAGCTCTACATTCCTTTTAGATCACATTTTTTATGGACAGTGCCATTTTCATATGATCCTCATGTTTAAGAATAGTAATATTATCCCTCAATGGCAAAGTAAACAAACTATGTCAATATGTAGGCCCATGAATGACAGACATATAATCCCATTTAGATGTATAATCTCTTAATTAATGGCATCCTATGTGACCCTGTTCTGTATATGTCCAGCTCTTGTCACTTCCAACTTGTCCACGGTACATTTGATACATCTTTCTTTCCCAGACAATAAACTTTCAAAATAAAATCCAACAAATAATTAAATCTTTGGGAGTTATCTGAAAATATCACAAATTTAGGGAGTTTAACATCTTCTGCAATAAGTTCAAAGACATATAGATAGATAGATAGATAGATAGATAGATAGATAGATAGATAGATAGATAGATAGATAGATAGATAGATAGATAGATAGATAGATAGATAGATAGATAGATAGATAGATAGATAGACAGATAAAGACATAGATCTAGATATAGATATATACTGTTATATAAATAGATAATTGTTTTTTGATAGGGTGGCACTGCTGCCTTGAGGTGATTGGTTCACCAGTCAGTTATTGATTGGGATACCTTCTGTGTAGAGTCCACAAGCATCCCAGTGACTGTGTGGGTGAATGTTGGGTACGCTAGTTTCCTTCCACATCTGAAAGATGTTCCATTGATAAACTAGAGATCTTCTAAACTGTACTAGTCTGACTAACAATTCAAATAACTTTTACTAATGGTTGGGATAGTGTGTCTTATGATGGGCTGGTGTCCTGTTCAGTATGAGTTTCTACCCCCACTGAGTGTCAAGATAACTGCCTTGGATTAAGCAGATAAGAGGAAAATGTATGAATGAATGAAAGAATGAATGGATGAGTGTTTTGTCATATGCAGCCTTACTTTAAGTATAAGGTGCTGTAGTAAAAATCAGCCAGTTCACCAGTTCTGCCTTCTGTAGGTGTGTTTTTTTTTTTTTTTTTTTTTTGTTTTTTGCTCCTCTGTAACTGCTGACCACTGTATGCTATTACCAAACATTCATTTCCTGCAGTGGAGCAAAACTATAGCCATGGAAAGGTTATCATCCAGGCTGCCAGTTGTTGTTTTTTTTCACTTTAGCCCTACCATTTCAGCTATACATGCCTCTATTTGCCAGGGATGGGTGTGTAATAGGCCTTTATTAATGCATGACACCCAGTTTTGTGAATGATGTTACCCCCTTGGAAGGATATGCACCTCTTGTAGGCAAGTGCTTCAATCCCATCTCTTGTCTCCTACAGAGACTGGGGGGGAGAGGGGTTGGAGCATGCACCTCAGACAGATGTACCAAACTTCTACCCATATATATATATATATATATATATATATATATATGTGTGCATTACAAATAAACAGATCTTCACTACAGCACTAGCATTTCTCACTGGGAAAACCATTCCAGCAGTCCAACTATGTAAAATGTCAACATCAGCAGTTCTACAATACTATAATCCACAAAAATGAGCCAACAAATTTACAGTAAAGTAAAGAATTCACATTACTGACTTAATAAAACAATTCTGAATAAGCTACAAGAGAGTCTCACCCAAACAAATAATTGGTGCCAGAAACATGGCCTCAAGTTAAATGCCAAAAAATGCATCATCATCCCCTTTGAAGAGAGTGATGTCCCCACAAATTATCACATTAATAACAATGTTGTAAGCATGCAATAAATTGTATGGTACTTGGGGTCCCAGGTTGATAGAAACCTGACTTTTGACCACCACATTGTCTCCGTTGTAAGGAAAGATTTTTACATGGCCCAATTCATTAGTAAGGGTGTCTCATCCAGGGACAAAGAGGTCATAACGTCCTTGTATTTTTCCTTTACAAGAGCCATTATTGAGTGCAATGCCCCTTTTGACATGTGCCTCAGCAAAACACCCTGCCAAAAGAAAGACTACAACCATTTCTGCCAAAAAAGGTCAAAGGACTAAGTTCACTTAGTTATCTAAACAGACTAAAAAGCTTCTTGCTTTCCTCTGTCCCTCACTGGCCCCTATAAATTTCACCATTGGCTTGCTTTCCAGGCTAAGAAAGATCCTGCCTTAAGAGACTTCCTCTACCTCAGAAATACTGGTTACACTTAAAATGCTCACTACAAAGACCACAGCCTTCACTGCAACATAAACAAGCCACTTTTTATGGACAGGTTCTTGACACAAAAACCTTCAACGCCTGTAAAAAGCTCCTCACATTATCAGACAATGTAGTTCAGCAACATGATGGCTGGATGGATAGCCATAAATGTAGTCCTTGGGTAAGTAGCATAGCCTTCATCAAACCAGATGGAAAATCCACATACTAACCTTTCCCAGCTGGATGGCTAAGATCTAATATCGGTTACTCAAGTCTAGTTGCCCAAGAAGAGGGGCATGTTTAACTAAGAATTCCATTTGCAAAATTATATTCAGTATACATATTAAATCTCTCTCTCTTACACACACACACACACACACATACACACACATACACACACACACAAAAAAAAGCCCCTACTTGTTAAACAGGCAACCTCAGTAATCACATGACACCCACTCACTGAATGAAATTGTCTGGAAGTCAAAATATCTGAAAAAAAAGTCAAAATATCTGAAAAAAAAATCATAATAGAGATGGATTCATCCATGTAATTTCCCACCACCAAAAGGACCATCAATAAATCAACAAACAACTGCTCGGCAAAAAGTAAATCAATAAGAAAACCATAAAGTATAATGCTTCATACTGGTGTAAACATATAACTTGTGTCAATCCCCAGGTTAATCCATACCAAAAGATTGTTTCAGAGCTTCAGCTATGTACAAACAGCTTTCTCCTAAAAACTTAACTCATTGATATTTGCCTTGCTGTAATTATAACTGTAAAAAAAAATGTTTTTAAGTTTATTCTGTACCACAATGATTCTCACTGTTACGAGATGTAATCTCTGCCATATTGTATGAGTACTACATCCATAATTTGCTATCTCTCTCATGTATTATATTGTTTTGTGTTATTTTTGGAGCTTTTCTCCCTGGGCCTCTGCTGAAAATGGACCTGTGCCCAGTCGGACTTTCCCCGTAAACAAATGTAAAATAAAATAAAATAAATAAAAATAAACTTCCCTCCAATCTAAAGCCATTTGACATTCAGACATTTTAATTTGTGCAGAAGTTACTCACAGACTGACAGTTTACTGAGCTGTAATGCTGACCTTCGCTTTAGAAAAAAACAAATTCCCAGACTTTGTCAATAGCTCAAAGTGTAGAGAGGATTATTTATTTATTTTTGGAAAACATCTTTAAAAATGTTAAATTGATTACACACCCAGAAACACAGAAAAGTTATTGTGATTATGTAAACCACAGACTGCTGCAAGAAATCAAAGTCACATTAGCATTCTATGCTTATGTCCGAACAGATGAATCATACCTATCAATTCCAAAAGAAGTAAAGTAGCTTAATAAGAAGGTTATTTGCAAGGTTGCATGGCAGTTTATATTGGAAATAAGCAGAGATATTAAAAAGGCTCTGTTTTTCATAATTATGCTGAAAAGTCTTCCAAGGTAAATACAACTTTTGATTTAGTATGGAACCATAACTCTCAAACTTAGAGCAAGAAATCTGGACAAAGCGATAAATAAAAGTGGGACACAGGCCCAAAAATAGTTATGCATCACAGACACCATTGAAACAACTGTAGCTGCAAACATTATACATCACTTATAATCTTTCTATCCCATTATTGTCAGTTAAACATTATATGGCTCATTCAGTCCTGCCTTCTTTTGCATCAAAGAAAACTATGCTTTGAAATGACAAATGCATTAAAAAATAATACATAAAACACATTGCATCAACATCCTGCAACTTCCTACCTGCAAGCAACCACAGAGCTTTCACTGAAACTAGGGCTGCTTGTTTCCCCAGAATGACAGCTCTCCATAATTAAGTCTAATGGTATACAATCTACCAGTATCTGGACTACCTGAAATAAATTAAATTATGGCCTGTAAATTGAAAGTACACTTTGTTTAACTAAACTATATTTCTAAGCCCACTTACTGCATTTTTTCAGTAACATCCCAATATCCATTTCCAGGTCACTTTACAAGACATTGGCAGTGGTAGACTTGGCATCCTTCAGAACCCCACAGGCCCACACTAATACATTGTCCATTAAATGTAAATATCCATCCACTGTAAATGGCAAGAAGCTATGTCTTAAAAAATCTACTTCTGGCATGCGTACCCAAGTATTAGGTTTTGAAACAAAGAAACATATTCTCCACAGTCCGTAAGTCTCTGTCTTTAATAATCATCTACTGTTGCAGCACTCCCAACACATAAGTACACACATACACAATAAAATCCCAAACATTTAAAAAAATGATAATGTGCCCACTTGATTTGCCAGTATTGATGATCCGCCAAAGCTAAGCTTACTGTTGTCCAATCTACCACTGCTTAGAACTCACCAATGAAAAAACAGTACTAGGTACTTTTTTGTTTGTCTGAAAAAACAATACAACTTTATATGCTACAGTCCCACATAGTCAGTCCACTACTGACCCATTAACCCTAGGCTGCTGTCTCATTCTTACTCCCTGGAACTGCATTACCTTGGATGACTACTTTATTTTCCTAAGCAAAAGACACAAATTGGAAGATAAGGCAAAAATCCAGACATTCTTTGAAAATCCATACAGTTAAGAGGTATGAGTTCATGTTCAATCCAACACTCTCCCTGTCAGGAAAGCCGCAATTTAATGAAAGTGTACTCAATGTATGATATATTTGTGAGCTAACTTGTTTGTGTTCAGTATTTAGAATGATCATTGTTAGCCTCTTAGTGCATGCGTCTCTCTCTCTCTCTCTCATGCACACATATACACACACACACACACACACACACACACACACACACACACACACACACACACACACACACACACACACACACACACTCTTCTTCTACTTTCACGCACGCAATTCTGCTTTCATGCATGCACTCACTCACTCCGTACTTACCTATTAACACAGGTAATTGCTGTCCCTTTCAAAGGGAACAGCAGCAAATCCATACATGAGTCCCTCTTCAGCGAGAACACACACACACACACACACACACACACACACACACACACACACACACACACACACACACGCACACTGATTGTTCAGCGCAAAATAATGGCGTAAACACACTGACCCTTTTTTGGCTCAAAAACAAAACTAGAAGGTGCTTTGGCCCATGGGCACACCGACATTATTGTTACAGGTCATGGGAGCGAAAAACACAAAACAAAAAAAAGTGTTTTGGGGCATGCGTACATCGATGTTGCAGTTAGAGGTTGAGGGCCGCATGGAAGAGCTCTGAGGGCCACATGCGGCCCGCGGGCCGCAGGTTGGACACATCTACTATAGAACATACCATTACTTAATTTAATATGAATACATTTAGTAATGAGTGATGTCTCACACCCCAGAGAGCGTCACCAAAACTTGGACCCTTATTCAAGCTCAAGGACTCTGGGTCATTGTCTGTCTTTATCCTTCCATGTCATGGAACCATTTACCACCCCAGATTAGTCTGCAAGCACATCAGGACCAAGGAGATTTTATTCACTTCAGATGAAATTATAACTGCATTATAATCTTCCTAACTAATATAGGTTCATAGATTCATAGTTTAGTATTAAGCTAACTGCCCTTGCGAGCCATTTTAAGCCTAGCCAATTATCCCTTGTGAGACTCAAACCCTGTACCTTGTGTTTGTAAGGCAAACACCTTAGCCATTAAGCCACCCTCCCAACCCCAATATTATACAGTTACAAGGCTGCTATTGCACACATAGTATTGTTCATGATGTCTTTATTTGCATCATTAATTTTATTAGTAAGTTAGCATAAAGGAACTTCATGGACAATTTTCTTGTTTGGAAATATGTATAAAATCACTGTTATAATCTTTAGTGGCATCATGTGGTTGAATGTAGGACTTCTTTGAAGTTTTCATAATATAAAACATAACATCATATGGAATGTTATTTAAATATTAATGTACGAGATTTTATGTCTGTGAGTATATACACATTGTCAAAAAGTGTTTTCTTTATTGCTCAAATTCTGCTCATAATACAAGAGTTGCAACGTGTACCATTAAGAAAAGCATACCCTATTAGTATCTAGCCATACATTTTTAAACCTGCTGCTTTTCTTTGCTCTAATAACAAAGGTTTTTATTTTCTGATTAAATTACAGAGAATAGGAAACTACTTTGATGTTTTTTTTTGCCATAAGTGGATATTTTATATCCACAGCAGACTTTCATAAGCTTATCTTGCTAGTGACACATTTACCTGCCAGTGAAGTAACTTTGTCCGTATGCATTTTCTTGGTTCTCATTAATGGTCTCTGTATCCACTCTGTAACTAGTATGGTTGCTACTAGTCAGGTTAACAT
Source organism: Protopterus annectens (assembly GCF_019279795.1). Lineage (NCBI taxonomy): Eukaryota > Metazoa > Chordata > Ceratodontiformes > Protopteridae > Protopterus > Protopterus annectens. The sequence goes on from NC_056733.1 coordinate 380,492,509, forward strand.
TTCTTCTGAGTTTTGCTAATGTTAGGGTAAAACTAAGTAGTAACACAACACCAGGAAGATATTAGACTTATCAGGATGAACACTACTTCACAGAATGAAAACATAAAGATGTCAAAATGTTAACAATATCAGTTCACCCTTACCAATGAGTGCATACACGATTCAGATCTGCCAGCATGAAATATATTAAACTATTAGTAAAAACAGGTCTTAAAGAAACTCATCCAGATATGTACTGCACACTTCATGCCATCACTTCATTTAAGATGGATACACTTATTAATGGGTGATGTCTGAGCAGGTGATTTAAAGATGTATGCATTCTAAACCTGCTGAGCATAAAATGTAACATCTTTCATTTGTTTTTATGTCTACCGTTACTAAATCATACGAGATTGTAAACATTTAATAAAGTAGTGGCATGTTATCTGCCTTGTGCCTGAGACTGCTGTCAGATATGCACTGTAACAAATTATTTTACAAGATATTTATTTTTGCTATTTATTTATTTATTTTATTGAATGGGTTAATGCCACTAGCCACAACCTATTTTCAGTGGGCCCAAGATGGTTTTAATATCAGTAGGAAGTGCTGTTGTGTTATATTGTGCTACAAGTATAAGGGATCGAATCCAGGGCATCAGTGACAGGGAAAATGAGTTTGCATATGAATGTGAATGATTAAGTCTGAATGTTAGTAAAGGTATTATCAGTTTGCAGGATGCAGAAGTAATTTTTGTACATTGGGAGTTTACACCCAAATGACTTTAAACCATTTAATATTTCCTACGGACTCTCAAGTTACAATTTCATATATTCTGATGGCAGAAACCATGAAGAAAGTTGAGTCCATGAACCTTAGAATGGAAAATGGTGATCCTGAGGTGCTAGAGAATCAACCCAGAGTGAGCTGATATATGAAAAAATGAAGCCAAGATTACCAGGTGTATCTGATGCCCAGGAACACAACCAAAAAGTACATACAACTAGTTGTGAGAGCTAGTATGACTTTGTTCTGCTGCTGTGGTTTTCATAGAGGCAGTTACAAGAATGATGAAAGGTAATTCACTTTTACTATAAGTAGACTGAATTATGTCACCAGAGACATGCATTTTTGTTGAAAAGTTTATTGTTCCATGAGGGTGTTTGTCTACAGATTATGGCAATAATCCATGTGCATGAAGGACCTAGCAATAATATTGCATTTGAGTTTGTGAAAGATTAGCTACTTTGCTTAGAGAAACTGAATCCTATTAACCTTAATACTCTTGAGAATGTCTGACTTTCATGAATTTGTATCCATCAAAAAGACAAATTTTTAAAACATCTTTATTGTTTTTTAACATAAAGTAAAATACATCTAAACAAATTGAGGTGCAGAATTAATAGAAAATTATTTCTATCAACTTTAACTATGTTTCTCAAACAACAAATCTAACTTGATCCAACATATAAATGTTGGATTTTTGCTACTAGAAATGATTTTAATGACATCATTTTATTTATTTATTTTATTTATTTATTTGGACAAAACAATGGCAAAACTACATCATGTTCCTATTTCTTAATTATAGATTTTCTGACAATTGCTAATAAGGTACAAAACGGTGCTAATTGGTTTATTCTCTTATGTGTAAGAGCATTCACAAGAATCACTGATCTTGTTAAAATGCAGTTATTTGTCAATAATGTTTTAATGTTTCTTTACTTCTAACCAAAATAATTGCATGTTATTGTAGTCAAAGAAAATGTGTTGCCAGTTAACTTTTAATTCCAACTCCAGCAAATATAATAATGTGTTTTATAAATTGTTGTCACTTTATATCAAGTAACGAAAATTATAACATTATTTTTCCAAGTAAACATTGTCCGATATACATTAGTGGAAATTAAACATACAGATTGCAACAATAAACCTTTTCTTTTGTTTGCCCTTTAAATTATCTAAAGTATGTGCCTCTAGGAAGTTCCAGTAGTTTCTTCATATATTTTTACTAATATTCAAAATCAGCTTATATAATTTGGGTAGACCACTAATGGGACTGATGCCCTGTTTAATAATAAATAAAATATGTAATATTAATTCCGGCAAAACCTTTTTTTCTTCAACAGAAAAAATGCATACTTAGTAAATTAATTGCTTTCTAACTACTAATGTTTTAAATAATTAAACCATCACATATGACTCAAAGTCAGGGAAGTCAATTCTACCACTTTTCCAGGTTCTGTTAAGATTAATATTTGCTGTTTTTGATTTAGAAGGATATTATAACATGACAATAATATCCAGTCTAATTTCTTTATTCATGATTATCTGCTGCTAAAGATATTGATTGAAGAATATATAGTATCTTAAGCAAGACTACCATCTTTATTAAAGTTAATCATTCCAACAATGTAAGACACAAGTTGTTCCATTTTTAATTATTTTTTAATTAGTTGACTTATTTCTAATATGAGCTCTTTAAAGATGCTCTGTATTATGCTATTTATATCTCCTGAAATTTTATCCCTAAATATTTCATTTCTTTCTTATTCCAGTTCAAGTTCATCTTTTCCACTAAAAAAGGAAAGATAGTTTGATCTAAAAGTATCATCTGTGTTTTATATTCATTAAATTTTATCACAGATATTTCTTAAAGCAACTCTATAGAACTGCCATTTTGATTAAATTGATTAATTTATATATCCTACTGTTAATTAAATGTCATCGGTGAACAACTGTGCTTTTGATTGATAGTCACAGTATAACATAAATATTTCAATTTCTTTAGTATTTCTAATGCAGTTAGACCAGTTAGCATAATGATGGTTAAGGTCTTTGCCTCCCATGCACAAGGTACAAGGTTTGATTCTGATGTTCAGCCAATGTCGGTTTGGAGTTTGCATGTTCTCCCAGTGTCTCTGTGGGGTTTCTTCCACCTCCAAAAAAGATGCTGAGTGTTTCCATCTGAGACTCACACAAGAATGGAGATGTGAGCAGAAGCACATACTCTAGATGGTGCACTATAGTGGCAAGAGTTGTCTAGACCAAACTTTTTGGGCATTTATTGTGGTGCACAGTATTCTCAAGATAGGAGAACATTGATAACAGACTGAGTACCGTGGCAGGGCAAGCCACATAGATGGCTCTAGGTGATTCAATCATGTTGACTAATGTCACCAAAATAGGCATGGTTATTTGTAAGTGATAATTGGGTTGAGGGCCCAGCCTACTCTGACCTACACCCATACTAATGGTGGGAGGAGTATATGTGCTGCCCAGGCTTAATAAGCACTTGCTGGCTGGTATCCAGTTGCCCAGGACATAAAACCAGCCAACTAAGAATTGCCACACTCAATGTGGCTTCACTGAAAGGATGAGGCTTGGAAGTAGATGCCACTATGTATCTAGGAGACAAGATGGAGGGACTGTGCATTAAAGCCACTTGACTTGGGATCTAGAGTCTACTACCCAGGTGGAGTACAGGCTATAAATGGTGTGGGAACTGTGGTAAGGGAGATGCTTCAGAAGGATGTCATAACAATTAGTGACAAACTCATGGCAGTCAGACCACAGCCTAATGATAAGGCAGTATTTGTAATCTCAACTTATGTCCCACTGCAGGGTTGTGGAAGTGAGAAAAAGAGTGCATTTAGACAGCAGTTGCAGGACCTACTAGATAAAGCCAGACAATATGAATTGGTGTTGGTAATGGGGGATCTGAATGCATATATCAGGAGAGAACAGGATGTGAGGACTGCCTGAGTCCATATGGTTGGGACAACAGGAATAAAGAAGGAGAGGCCTTTCTAGACTTCTGTTTTGCAAATAACTTGATGGTGGCCAACACGTGGCTCATCAAGAGAGACAGTCACAAGATCGCATGCAAGGTGGAAAGCATGCAACTCAGGTAGACTTCCTCTTAGTAAGGAAAGGGCACTGGGGTAGAATCAGTGATTGCAAAATCATTCTCAGTGAAATCATCAACCTACAGCATAAACCACTGGTTGCCACAATGAGCTGAACGCAGTGATCAGAGAAGGCACTAAGGTCAATAGAGACCAGACTGAAGACCTGGAAGTTGATTGGAAGGAAAGTGCAGTGCATCAAGGAATTACTCAGCGTTCTAGCACTTCAAGAAGAAGAAGAGGAAATAGGTAGAGTTGAAGAATAATGGAAGCAACTCAAAACCATTTAATTGTTGTAGACTATTTAATCCAAGCTGAACTGAGGTGAGCTACCAGTCAAAACTCTGAGCTAAGATACGAGATGACTAGAGGCTTCTGAGCTTCCCAAAAAACATAAGCTGCCTGTTTCTTTGCTTGATTATACTATTTACTGCACTTTTTATTGTGTTCTGCTTATTTAATGCTGTATTTTAATACTGTAAACTAAACAGCACTGTTTGTACTGGATTTATCTGCCTTACTATGCCTGTTAGATCATACTCTGCCTCTTAAATCATATTCTGTTGCTGTTTTCACTGTTTGCAAAGTGATTGTTGCTACTTTTTATTGTTTGCAAAGCATTTGTTTGGCTTGTTCTGTTTTTTCCCACCAAGCAGTGTCTTAAATAATTGATTTGTCTGCGGTTTAAAACAGTCTTTAACATCTCCTTGCTGCTTTTCTACTGTTTGAAACATTTTTAGTATATCACTGCTGTTTTTCTGCTGTTTAAAACATTTTTTAGTGTTTACTGTCTAAATTAGCGTAGCTAGTAGCAGTAACATAGTTCAGTTTGCTGCATCTGGGTCTGTTTGTAGTGGCTGTTGTATTCTGAGCACATTTTCCAAGCCATCTTTGATTACAAGGAGCCCTTCTGCACCCTTGTGAGAGAAGTGTGCTGATTGGAACCTGTCGGGTGAATGGTGACTGGTGTAGGGCTTGGACTAAGCATCCTCATTGGTTCTTCTGAGTTTTTTTAAAGCATCTTTTTTAAGTTTTTAGCTTCTGGTATTTAAGCCCTGAGTTTGAGAGGGTTTCTGCTTGCTTAATTCGAGCTGAACTGAGTTTTGTTACCAGCCACAACTCTGAGATGAGATATCAGATGATGAGAGGCTTCTGAGCTTCCCAAAAGTCATAAGTTGCCTTTTATTTTCCTTGATTATACTATTTACAGCACTTATTATTGTGTTCTGCTTATTTAATACTCTATTTTAATACTGTAAACTAAACTGCAGTGTTTGTACTGCATTTATCTGTCTTATTGTGCCTGCTAAATCATATTCTGTTGCTGTTTTTCACTGTTTGCAAAGCTTTTTTTGCTATTTTCAATGTTTGCAAAGTACTTGTTGCTATTTTTCACTATTTGCAAAGCATCTGTTTACTTTGTTCTGTTTTTCCCATAAAGCAGTGTCTTAAGTAATTGATTTGTTTGCTGTTTAAAACATTCCTTAGTGTCTCCTTGTTGTTTTTCTACTGTTTAAAATACTTTTCGTGTCTCACTGCTGTTTTTCTGGTGTTTAAAACATTGTTTGGTTTATTTCACCTAAATTCATGTAGCTAGTAACTGTAGGATAGTCCAGATACAGCTTTGCTGAATCTGGGTCTGTTTGTAGCAGATGTTGTATTCTGAACACATTTTCCAAGCCATCTTTGATTGGAAGGGGCCCTTCTACACCCTTATGAGAGAAGTATGCTGATTGGAACCTGTCTGGTGAAGGGTGACTGGTCTAAGGCTCGGAGTAAGCATCCCCATTGGTTCTTTTGAATTTTTTTAAGTTTTTTTTTACGTTTTTAGCTTCTGGTATTTAAGCCCCATGTTTGAGTGGGTTTCTGTTTGTTTGTGCCTCATGCAGCACCGCTCACTGGTGAACATGCGCCATAGCTGGACGGATAATTTCGACAATTTTTTCCCTTAGATACAGCTGTAGTACATTAGTGTAATCCTCATCTTTAGTATATTTCCAGTCTAATAAATATTACTAGTGAGCTGTGACCTATTAAACCACCAGCCAAAAATCTCATCAGAAATGCCCATCTACAGTGCACTTCATGGATCAGTCCTGAAAGCACCCCCTTTGTAATAACAATTCTTCAAACCTATCACTATGGACAGTTGGACTACCCTTGTTTTTTCTGCCAGCCTTGTTGACTTGGGTCTCCTGAGGCAGTGTATTAACTTCTTGTACACTGACAACCCTCTACTAATAATTCACTTAAGTACAGAGTGCAAGAGATGTATCTACACCAAGAATCTTGAATCCCTGATCTCTTGCACTTGAAACAGTAACACCGATGAAGTTGTCAACTCACCCACCACTGCTCATACACATAGTACCACTATTCATGCACATAGCACACACCCAACACATAAATCAACATACACAGTGGTTCTCTCAAAACACTTACTGAAATACCAGGGACCTCCAAAACAAAAGACTGCTACAACAGTTCCGACAGCACCCAAGACACATAGCAACACCAGTGTCTCACGTACCAAACCCTTAAGGCATAACACTCAAAAAACACATTTTCTTGTCATTGGAGACTTCATAGTGAAACACACAGATGTCCCACTCACCAGTTTAGATAAGGACAAAGTCATGGTCAGCTGCCTGTCTGGTGCCAGGATTTGTCAGGTCACACATGCATTCAGGTCTCTGGACAACACGTACCATTATGATTCTGTCATAGCTCATGTTAGATTGAATAACCTGAGATACACCTCACTGGACTATATGAGGAGAGACATGATTGAGCTCTCTAAGTATGTGTCCCAGGCAGGTATGTTCCTAGCCTTTATCAGCATATTACCCTCACCTAGAATGATGCCATAGTATAAACAAAAAAATATCAATTTCAATAATTGGCTTAGTTTTTGGTGGCATTCAAAGGGGATCCAGTTTCTGTCAGCCTGGGATGGCATGGTCGACAAATGTTGCTGTTTTGCCAGAGACAGTTTGCACCTAGCACCACTAGGTTTTCAGCTGCTGGCAAAGGCTCTTGCCTGCCCATAGTGCCTTTTTTAGCCAAGGTCTCAAAAACAAAATTGCCAACATGAAAATTGCCAACCATCACAAAATAAGGGTTATACTGCTAAACACGAGGAACTTAAACCAAAACTGCACACCCTATAAGCATGTCTGTCACTGGAGGATGTAGATGTCTGTGCAGTCACAGAAACCTAGTTCAAGGCTTCAGAGATTACCCCAGCTGTGCAAGGCTACAATGCCTTCTGCACCTTCGGACCACAAAATGAATGTGTGAGAACAAAAGGAGGTGGTGTTTCTATCTATAGTAGAGATAAATTCACCTCCCGAGTAGTTAGATTGGACAACTCCATGGAGTTACTCCAAGTTCAGATTACTGTAGGTAAGATCCCCATTCAAGTCATAGCTAGTTATAGATCCCCCTCCATAGATCATCATGCACATGATGTCTAATTGACCAAACTGAAGTCAATCCAAATATTGCCAAACACTCTGGTCACAGGAGATTTCAATTATCCCACCATCAACTGGGAAGCCTATCCTAGACCTAACTCACTAGTGCAAAAGTTCCTTGATTTTGTTATCTCAAATGTCCTGGAACAAATTTTTCCAGCCCCAACAAGGGGAACAAACATACTAGATCTGGTCCTCATTAACATGACAAACAGATGTACCACCGCAACTGTCGGACCATCATTTGTCAAATCTGACCAAAAATTAGTTGCCTTCGAACTGGCACTAACACCAGAACTCACAAGGGGCAAAGTCAGACTAAATAACTTCACCAAAGCAAACTATGTCCTCCTAGGGGAAGGTATAAATGCCTTCCAGGCCCCACACCCAGCTGGAAGTGATAACTACACCAAAGCTTATACTAAAGCCCTGTACAATCACTTGTAGAAGTGTATAGACTCTGCTGTTCCAGAAAAAAATCAAAGCCAGAGCCCCAAATAAAAACATCCCACCCTGGTGGACATCCAGCATTAACAAACTTTACAACAAATGCAAAAAGTTGTTGTCTAAGAAAACTAAGGTGAGGCCCCAGCAATGGAAAAGCACCCTCCTCAGCCTCAGCAGGCAAATAAGACAACATGTCAAATCCTGTAAGGATAACTTTGAAAAAAAATTAGCAATCACAATGAAGGATAAGCATAAGGCCTTTTACAGCTATGTACATAGCCTAAAAGGTAGGACCCAAGCATATGCCGAACTAGTATCTAACGGTATGACACACACACTGATTCTGCAGTGATAGCAAACTTGCTATCAGACAGATTTGGTGAAAATTTCACTCCATTATTCCCTCCAAACTTATTACAAACCTTGCCACCAACTCCCCTCCTACCCTACATATCCAAAGAGGAGGTCTTTAAAGCCTTGTCTAAGGCAAAAAAAACATAGCCTGTATGGGACCAGACAGCATCCCAGACTGTCTTTTAAAAAAACTAAAACATGAACTAGCATCACCATTAAGTACCTTATTTAATCACAGCCTAACCACAGGATTTTTCCTGCAGAATGGAGAACAGCTATTCCCTTCCACAAAGGTGGCTTAAAAACAGACCCAGGGAATTATAGACTCATAAGTCTGACCAGCCTCATTTGTAAAGGCGTGAAACATATTATCATGGACCTTATAAATAAAGACATAGGTGACCTCCAAACTCTGGATCTGACCCAAATCACCTTCATCCAGGGCAAATCCTACCTGTTAAACCTGGTATATTTCTTTGAAAATATGACCAGGGCCATTGATGAGGGCAAATCTGTGCACACAGCATACCTTGACTTGGCAAAGGCCTTTGACACAATCCCACACTCAGGCATTACTGATAAACTTAGCAAACTGAATGTAAACCCCTTTGTTGTAATATGGGTTGGCAAATGCTTCACAAACCGGTTACACACTATCAAAGCGGGTGAGTCCACATCAAACTGAAATGAGCAGAGTGCCACAAGGGTCACTGCAGCCCCCCTACTGTTTGGTATATACTTCTCAGAAGTTCAGGCCAAAACTAAAGGGCTGTGGCTGACCAAGTTTGCAGATGACTGCAAACTGGGTGTAATTATTGAATACCAATGATTTCAGTATATGTCAGTATACTTAAGGAGGGTCATACACAGACTAACGACTGGTGTCTTAGTTATGGTCTCAAAGTGAATGCAAAGAAAGGCATCATCATTCCTTTTGGTAAAAACAATGTTCCTTCACACTATAAAATTAACAAAAATATCCTATGTACTTACAAAGGGGTAAGAGATCTGGGAATCACAAGTAGACTGCACCCTTAACTTTGACCACCATATGTCTACTGTAGTAAGGAAGGCTTGTTACATAGCACACTTGATTAGCAAAACATCACCTCTAGAGCAAAGGAGGTTATAACCTTTCTCTACTCGTCACTAATCAGGCCCATAATTCAGTATATTGCCCCTTTCGGCATGTACCATATAAAGCACCTGCAGCAATTAGAGAGACCTCAGAGGGGACTCCAGCATGTACCTTACACAGACCGACTAACCTCCCTGTCACTATACTCAGTATTGTATAGACTTCTTAGGGGGAGACTTATGCTTGGCTTACAGAGCAACCTCTAACCCAAACCTAATGAATTTGCTGCACATTTGTAAATCAAATGGGACTAGACCTACCATTCCAGGGATATAAATATGTCCTGGAACTTGAATAAGATGGGCTGGGAGGACAGATTGTCTCCGAGTTACTGCCGCATCTTTGGAATAGACTGCCATTTCATGTGAAGCAAAGCACCTCTATGACACTGTTCAAAAGGAACCTGGATGAGTGGATGGGGGACCATAAATTCTTACCAGGCATAGCACCCACAACTTTCCTGGACATGGGCTGTCATTACTAAATACAGTCCTGGGTATTGATTAGAGTATCTATGGTATTACATTGGGATGAAACAGCTAGGTTTGAAATGACCTCTGGGTCGATAGCCTAGTAACCTCCTATGATCCTATGAAAACAGCATGTGTGAGGACTACAGAACAGATATGTGGCCAAGTCAGGTATGAAAATAAGTTACATAAGGAAAATTGGTGGTGGAATGCAGAAGTCCAGGAAATCATCAATAGAAAGAAAGGTGCAGGAAAAAGTGGAAGATAGAAAAAACGGGCCAGGCTAAGAAGGCATACTGGTTGGGTAACAAAGAGGCTAAAAAGGGAGTTGCAATAGCAAAGAACAAAGCATGAGATTCACTCTACCAGCTTCTGGAAAGTGACAAAGAAACCATATCAGGTTGCAAGGCAAAGACAGAAAAATAAAAAAGATAGTCAGATACCCTTCATAAGCTCATCAGTCTACAGGACAGCAAAGGCAGATAGGAGTACTTTCAGCAGGTTATTAATGAAGAAAACCCCACAGAAGCTATACTGCCCCAGACATAGCCTACAGTAAGGGAAGAAAATGAGCCCATCATAGGGGAAGTAAGAAACAGCACTAAAGAAAATTAAGTCAAGGAAAACAGTAGGTTCAGATGAGGTCACAGCAGATACAATAATGATATTGGGTGAGCTAGGGGAGAAATGGCTCCTTAGAGTATTCATAGTAATGTGAAGAGAAGGGTATATTCCAGATGACTGGAAAATAAGCATATTAGTGCCAGTGTTCAAGAACAAAGTGGACATTCGCAACTGTGGGCAGTACAGAGGTATCAAATTCCTGCCACATTGCATGAAAGTTTTGGATGGCGTAATTGATAAACAAATATGCAGACTATTAGAAAAGTAAGATGGAAGATGAGAAGTTTTGATTCAGATCAGGATGCAGCTCAACTGACCCAATGTTTGCAGTGAGACAGATAATTGAAAAGAAGCTAGAGATGAGGAAAGAATGTAACCGGGCATGTCTGGTCTTAAAAATAGCATATGTCCCCTGAAAGTTGATTTTGGCAGTCCTGTGGTGGTTTGAAATCACAGAAACATTGATAGAATTAGTATGTTATGCACAAGGACCCAAGGACTCAAGTACGAGGAGTGTTCGGTCTCACAGAGGGGCTTCCAGTGAGAGTGGGTGTGTATCAGGGTTCGGCTCTGAGCCCACTGCTGTTCATACTGGTGATGGACTACATTAGCAAACAGGTTGGAGGAGATAGATCAACAAAGCTGCTTTGTCCAGATGAAGTGGTATTATAGGCAGAGCCTGTGCAAGAACGTCAGCAGAGGATATGGGAATGGAATGCAAAACTAAAGGCACACGGGATGAGGCAGTTGTAATAGTAGCAAATGGAGGAATGAGAAGAAGCTAAGAATTGAAGGAGAAGGGAAGAGAATGGAAGAGACTAACAGCTTTAACTATTTGGGAGGGGTGGTTGAAGAGAAGGGAAGTCTGAATGAGGATGTCAAAGCTAAAATCAGAAGAGCTGCAGCCAACTGGCGCAGAGTATCAGGTGTAGTATTGACAGAAGAATGCCAAAGAAGTTGAAGAGTAAGGCATACAAAACAGTGGTGTAAATGGTAACATAAAGGCGCAACATTTGAGGAAGATGGTGGTGATATAGATGAAGTACCTGAGATGGGTGGTAGGATGCACACTGTGAGACAGGCGAATAAATGAGGACATCAAAGCAGAAGCAAAAGTATCTCCAATTGCAGAAAAGGTCAAAGATAACAGATTACAGTGGTTTAGGCACTTGTGCAGAAAAGCCAAAAAAAATCTGGTGAAGATGATTTGGGACAGAGAGGAAGAAGGCAAGAGGAAATGAGGGCATCAAGTCAACTTAATCCATATCTCTACCATTGTTACTGGCTTGATTCATAGGATCATATGATATACAAGGCAATTTGACCAGAGACCATGTATGCTATGCTAATAACTACCCTCAGGCTCTATCACCCTGTTCCAGAAGGACAAGTGCTACAGTTCATTGCTTGACCTCTAGGGGGAGTCTTATTCCTGAGAAGAAAGAGCAGTTGAGTGCAGAACCCATCCCTCTCCCCATCTTGTTTATTTATTTTTTTATATATGTTGAGATCACTTGTGCTACTGATAACTGCACTATTTGATTTACTGAGATATCAAGAATAGCAGGATCCCTGAGTGCATGGAAAGAAAGGCACAGATTCCCCCTCATAAGTCACAACACTGAATACAGGGACAAGGATTCCAGTTTATCTTGGTAGCTAAAAGTTTTGAGGCTAGAGATTGTTTTTGTTAGGAACTGCTATAGTTTTTCAAGTTTTTTTTTATATTTCTAGTAAGATACTTGTCACAGGATATTATATATTCTATAATGGGTCTGATCAGGGCTGAGTATAAGGGAGCAATGACTTCCTTGGTTTTAGAAAAGATTGCAATTATTTCCTAAGAACAGTTTCCATTTGGTACTCAAAAGAAAGGGAGCTATCCATCCATGTATCTAGGTGTCTAATCACTGACTCACTTGATAGCAGGGTATTATTGATGCAGTAGGGTGAAACAAATTCCTCTTCGCTGAAAGAGATGATACTGCATTTCTTGGCATTTAGCTTAGGTGCTTTTTTTGGTGCATCAGAAGCTGACCTGTGTTAACAAATTTTGAAGGGTATAAGTATCTTATGCTGACTTGACAGCTTCACTCATCTTGTAGTCATCTGCAAATTTAGATAAGCAGAGATCAGTGTTTTCAGTTCTGAGGTCAGAAAAATTAATGCCAAACTAACGGGAGCTCAATACAGATCCTAGGAGGACACCACTATTCACTTTCACTCTGAGTGAGGAGACATCATCAATTCTTTTATCATATAAGGATCAGTGTTTAATATCATAAGTTTATTTATGATTCCATCAAGTGTTATGTTTTCAAATGTCTTTTCTAAATCAAATCAAGATAGGTAGAATCAACAGTGTGCCTACTGTCTACTACTTTCATGAACTTTTCAAAGATACTAACAAGATTTAGCAGTTATGACCTACCACTTACAAAGCCAAATTGCTGTAGGTCGAGCCTAATCAGATTTTTGATGTTATGATTTATGAGGTCGGTAATGATGTGCTCCATAACTTTACAGACAAGACCCCTAAGGCTGATGGGTCTGTCATTTGCAGAATCCATGTTGGGTCTACTCTTGTGGAGAAGCAGAAGCCAGGATTCAGGGGAGACAGCCTGTAGATAGGCTTTGGTAGAACAGTTTAAGGAGGAGATCAGCAAATGCATGTTTAATTCTGTTTCTTACACAGCACAGTAAATTATTGGGAACCCATGAAAGAAGTGTTTTTGGTCTTTCAGAATATCTTAAGGATAAGATCCTTGGTGATACTAGGGGGAAGTCACTCAGGGATGAATGGAGTTGGTATGAGTCTGGCATTGAGTAGCAAATTACCATCACTAAGGATGATGCCACAATATGAGCAATAATTGATTGATTTCAACAACTGGCTGCCTTTCTGGTGTCATTCTAAGGGGATCCAATATTTGTCAGCTTGGGAGGACATGGACACCAGATCATGTTGCTTTGTCAAGGATGGTCTGTAGCTTTCCAGTCTAGGCTTTTGAGTACTGGCTAAGGCTTTGTCCGCCCTAATTGTGTCTTTTTTAGGCATTACCATATTGACAAACCTACTGACATAACAAAACCAACTCAACATATCCCCAGGAGTCTAATTAAAAAAAAAAAAAAAAATACACTCCTCCAAGCCTTCTTCACACTCAAAAATATAGATATGTGTGCAGTTACTGAGACATGGTTTAAAGTGGCAGAGAATATCTGGCAGTGCAAAGTTACAGTGCCTTCCACACTTTCAGACCAATAGTTGGACACACAAGAGCTAAAGGTGAAAATGTCTCAATATACATCAGTAACAAGCATACATCTAGGGTGGTCACACAGGATGATATGCTGGAGTTCCTCCATGTGCAGATCACCATAGACAAAACCTTGTACCATATCCTAGCCAACTATAGGTCACCTTTCATGTCCCAGGAAGCTAGAAGCTCACAGTGCGTACCTGGACCTACTGGAGACACTTACCATACAACATCGATCTCGATGCATGGATGGGAGATCGTAAGTTTACCCCGGGAGTCACCTCAGTGTCACTACTAGACAGAGGTATAGTTTACTAAATAATGGGGTCCCACATGTGTCACTACTAGAGAGGCGCAACTATATAATACGGGGTGGTGTAAGCCACATCATTGTTGGCTAGGCTTGTAAATGCCCCAGGGCAGATAGCCTAGTACACTACTATGAAACTATGAAACTATGAAACATAACACCCTGCTCATGGGAGACTTTAATTACCCTTCTATAGATTGGGAGTCCTTCTTAGCCTCAAATCTATAGGAACAGAGATTCCTGGACTTTGTAAATACAAACAACCTTGACCAAATAGTGGATATGCCCACTAGTGTCTCCAACATACTGGACCTTATGTTCACAAATATGGAATAAACGGTGCACCCCCAATGTCTCATCCTCCCTGTAAGGTCTGACCATAAAGCTGTCTCCTTCAAAATCAAAATCAACTCCATAATCCCATTAAAAATAATAATAGTTAGGAACTATTCCAAGGCAAATTATCTGTTATTAAGTGATGGTTTGTCAAAATTCAGTGCCCCTCCAAACCCATGCTGAGTTGCTCTCAGAAACTCTGTACAACCAAACCAATGGCTGCATAGAGGCTGCTCTACCTACTAAAAGTAATCCCACAACTATCTCCAGAAACAAACCACACTGGTGGCATCCCAAATTAAACAGGATATACAACAAAAGGAAAAAAATATAGTAAAAAGTCAGGAAGGGTAATTTCAATGAAGACAAAAACTCTCTCATTAAAGTAAATCAGCAACTAAGAGGGCTAATTAGGTCAAATAAGGCCAACTTTGAGTTTAAGACATCTTCCCAAGTGAAAGATAACTATAAGGCCTTCTACAGCTATGTCAGAAACTCAAAGGCAGCACACAGCAATTTGCTGAACTGGTGGTGAATGGCGCTACATTCACAAAGCCTGGCAATATGGTAAACCTGTTAGCAGGCAAATTCATTTCCAACTTTACCCTCCTCACCCCAACCATCCCCCCAGTAATACCCTCAAAACTAATCTCTCCAACTATAACTAGGGAGCATATACTAGCTGCATTCACTAAAGTCAAGAACATGGCCTTAATGGCCCAGATTACATCCGAGGATACCTTCTGAATAGTCTAAAATATGACTTATCAGGACCCCTGGAGTTATTGTTTAACTATAGTTTTAAAACAGGCTTTGTGACACATGAATGGAGGACTGTGAAAGTCACCCCCTTCATAAGGAGGGACCTTCAACAGATCCTGGAAACTACAGACCCGTTGGTCTGAATAGTCTTATTTGCAAATCCATGGAACAAATTATTTTGGAAATTATCAACAAGGACATAGTAGACTTCCAGATACTAGATCCATCCTAACTTAGCTTTGTCAAAGGAATATCATGCTTACTGAATCTTGTGGGCTTCTTTGTAAAGGTTATTAAGACAATGGATGAGGAGAAAACTGTGCATACTGTCTACGTAGATCTTGCTAAGGCATTTGATGCAATACCCCACTCGGCCATTGTCAACAAACTTCAAACCAGACATGAAATACAACAATGTATACAGACTCCACTAATGCCTGAATCCAAGGAGGCACAGAGGTCTGGGTCACACCAGAAAAAAACAACTAAATGGTAAATATATATTTAAAACATAAAATAAATTTAATAAATACAAGATTGAGTGCTATGGTATTAGACAAAAGTGCTCAATCCTGTATTTAGTAAATTTATTTTATGTTTTAAAATATATTTATCGTTTAGTTATTTTTTCTGGTGTGACACGGACTTCTGTGGCTCCAGGGATTGGGAGGGTGGCCTAATGGTTAAGGTGTTTGCCTTACAAGCAAAAGGTGCAGGGTTTGAGTCTCACAAGGGATAATTGGCTAAGCTTAAAATGGCTTGCAAGGGCTGTTAGCTTAGTACTAATCTAATCTATGAACCTATGAACCTTAGATTTGGGCATTAGTGGAGTCTGTATACATTGTCAACAAACTTACATAACTAGGTGTAAAACCTTTTAAAACATGCTGGATAGCTAGCTGGTCACTGATAGGACCCAGGAGGTTAGAATTGGTGACGCCTCCACAAACCAGTCAGTCACCTGTGGAGTTCCCTAGGGCTCTGTGCCAGGCCCACTCCTCTTTGCCATTTACTTCTCAGATGTCAAAGCCAATGCCAAAGGCCTATGGTTAAGCAAGTTTGCAGATGAGTGCAAATTGGGAGCAGTCATTGAATTCCCCCAAGATGAGAACACCCTTCAGGAAGGTCTAATGCAGACAAATGCTTGGTGCCAAAGCCATGGCTTAAAACTCAGTACCAAGAAATGCATTATAGTATCTTTTGGGAAGTCTGCCACCCTGAGTAACTATGTCATCAATAAAATACCCCTTAAAAGTTGATTCATTAGTCAGGGATCTGGGAACTCATATAGATAATAACCTAGCATTCAATCAGCATGTGTCTAAGATAGTAAGAAAATCCTTCTATGTTGTTCAACTTATAAGCCAGGGGCATGTCATCTAGGTCCAGAGAGGTCATCATACCACTATACTCAGCCCTCATCAGGCCAGTCATAGAGTATAATGCCCCTTTAGGTATGTTCCTGACTAGATATATACACCAACTGGAACATCCACAAAGGTTCCTTACAAAAAGAATACAGGGAATAAACACAATGTCCTTCTCTGATTGACTCAAAGCCCTGTCTCTTTACTCAGTATCATGCAGATGTCTGAGAGCTGATCTTTGCCTGGCATGCAAGGCATCCCTGGACTATGTTTTGATGAATCTTTTTCACATCCACAAAACAAACATCATCAGAACTGGTAGGTTAAAAGACCTAAATTTTGTTTACAACATGGATAGGACATGTTGGAGAGACATATATGTTTCTCAGAGAATTCCCATTCTCAAGAACAGGCTCCCCACCCATGTAAAGCAGTGTTTCTCCCTATCCCTATTTATGCACAGCTTGGACCTATGGATGGGTAACCAGAAACTCACTCCTGTTCTGGCCCCTATGTCTCTTATGGACAGAAGCAGTCAGTAGATCTCCCCCTATATATCAAATAAAAATCAAATTTGTGGGTCACATTTGGGTTGCACGGCTTGGCTTTTAAGGGCTTTAGTCATTAGCCTAGTATACACCTATTAACCTATGATAGTTTCCGGGAGATATTCGCTGCAAACTTGTTTGTATTTTAGCAATGTCTTTAGAGCTTGACTGGGAAGCACCATTATGATAAAGTTCGTAGCAGTCTTGAGATTTATTTCTTAATTTTTTTAATGAAACTGAAGAATGAGTTGTAGTTATCATTTGCCTCAGTTACTAGCCTGAAGTCATGGGATGTTTTGCAGATCTTCATGGGTACCTTCAATTTCTTTGTGAGTTTTTTGTATTACCTACATTCAGCAGGATTCTGACCCTACATGGTAATTTGAGTAATTTCTCTCATCTTTGTACAGTTTGTTTATACTGTGTGACCACAAAAATGGTTTGTTTCTGAACTGATCACTATATCTGGTTCTAGAAAGGACTGCCATGTCAATGCAATTGTCTAAAGTAGCATAGTGATCCTTAATGTTGGTGGCTGCATATCCCTGGTCAACTATGGAGTTTTATTAGGGGAATTTAGAGATTTCATCATATAATTGTAAAGGTTTGCCTTTGTGAAATCTCTAGAAAAAGACGTGCTGGTTCACAAGGGATTGGATGTTCTGCATGTAAAGGTGACTAGTAGGTGGTCTGCTTTAACTAATGAGAGACAAACCAGTAGGTGGAAAAGGCTGGAACTAAGTTTGTAAAAACCAGGTCAAGAATGTTCTTCCCTGGCTGGGACTGTGAACAAACTGATCCATGGAGTTTCTTTTTACCCAAGAAGCAATGGGCATACCTTATGTTGGTAGTATTTCAAGCGATCAGCAATTGAGTAACCCTTCAGGAGCATTGATATGGTTTCTTAGTGAAAGGACCATGAAAGCCCTAATTATGCAGTCCATTCTAGTTTCCTAACCTCTACCTCAGAGGTATCTGTCTTCAGGAGTGTCCTGCTGTTAACCCTGTGAGTTTCTGAAACATGTCTTTTTGCCACACCATTGGTTCCTGGAAAAGGTTCTTTGTGGGGTGGAGAAATGAATTCTAATGGCAGACAGTCTAATCTTCTTGTTCACTCTTAGTGTTTTTTCAACTTTTGGTCCAAAAAGAGTGGAACTATTGAATGTGGTATTAATGAAGGGCATCTTAAATATTTCCACAAAGTTGCAAAGATAAATCCAGGCATGCTAATGCATGGTAGTAACAGTCCCAGCTGTTCTGGCTGTACTACTGACTGAACTGGAGAACAGATGCATGGCCACATTAGACATGGATTGCAGGGTAGACAGCTCGGTGTCTACTGTTTTTTGAACATCCATTGGTAGGTTGACCATGAGGGACTTGGAAAGTTTGTCGGTCAGGTCCCTCTGAAAATTATTTATGTGAGAAAGGTAAAGTCACTGAAACATAAGTCCATTTCCCCAATCTGTCCATCCCCCTGTTAGGAGAATGAACAGAACAACTCTTCTCAGACAGATCCTTTTTTGTGGTTTCTGCTACTACCATGGCATCTACTGGTGGTTCTTTACTCCAATGTTCCCTGCCCTTTGGGGTTATTAAGATTCTATCTGACTTCTTAGGGTCCTTCTATGCCCACTGCGCCACATTACCTGTGAGGGCATCCATGGGTGGAACCACCCAGGACACAGATAAGTCAGTAGCAAAGGACTCTAGGAACACAGATAAGACTGGAAAAGGGTTTCAGTGGACCCCTCCACCAATTTCTTCAGTTCTAGGGTGTCACTAAATGTGACATCTTCTACAGGAGATCTAGGAAAACCTTCACCTTCATCTAAATCAGAGAATGAATCCTGGGGAAGAGTCTAAGTGCAAGTCTGTTTTCTAGAACCTTGTCTTTGGGGAACCTCTGGAAAAAGTCTGAATCAGACTGATAACTCGAATAGCAAGTGTCCTCTATGACTAAAGGTACTATGACTGTCCCCATTGATCAGAAAGACAGAAATAAGTCACAGGGTCCACTGTGAGTTGGAACAGATCTGAAACCAATGGCAACACCTGACTTCTTTGTCAAGTTTTAGGTGCTGGACCCAAAGGATCTGTTGGATCTGGGGACCTTTTTCTAGATTTCTCAGATCATTTTTCTCTAGATATCTCTGTTTTACTTGTGATGTCTCCCTTTCCTTTTCCTCCTTTTTCTTTACTTTACTGCCTGGTGAAGCTGGAGTGGAGGGTTGTCTTTTTGTTGTAGACATGGTTAGTGACGAAGATGGCCCTGTCTAAGGGGGGAGCAAGCCTTTCAATAAAAGTTTCTTTTTCATGTCTTGAATGGCTCTGGACACAACTGAAGTGCAGATATCACAATCTGCTTCTGGACTTATTTTATTTATTTATTTATTTATTTATTTTATTTTACATTTGATTACCAGGAAAGTTCAACTGGATGCATGTCCTTTTTCAGCTAAGGCCTGGGGAGAAAAGCTCCATAAGTACATAGAGTTTAACAATATTTGTTTAGAATTGACAAAGACATGGGATACAAAATGCAAAAACAGCAGAGTTTAATATTCTGGAACTTATTAATTAAGTATAATACATGAAATAGGAAAGTGAAACATAGGTAATACAACATGAAATATTAAGCATTCATATAAGAAACATAAAATTAAGATAAATGCAGGTAGGCAAAGAACAGGGAAGGGAGAGACATTTACAACATTATGCATATTTCTGTATAGGACTTACATGATTGTTTATTAGATAACGGTTCTTGTATGTTAAAAGAGTTAGTTGATATATAGTAGTGGGATCTTAGATGAAAAGAAATAGAGGTATAAGTTTTGCCTGTAATTGATGTATTAGTCGGGCACAGAGCAGGGCACAGACACTTAGAGGCAAAATAGGTAATTTTAGTATATTTTTGACTTGAGACAAGGCTGGAGTGGATGTGATGTCATGTGATAGTACATTCCATATTTGCCTATATAATTAGAGAAAAGGGATTTGCCTACATGGTTTATAGCTGTATTGATTTTAATGAGGGATTTGTCGGTGGATCATACTGATCTGGTAGTGGAATGTGGTTGTAGTAATTTTTTCATGGCAGGTGTTTTCTCAGGTTGGTAGAAGATTTTGTGGGCTGTAGTTAACTGGTTAAAGATAAGGATTCGGGGGAGTTCCAGCCAGTTGAGTTGTTTGAGTGCTAAACAGTGTTGTGATCTAAAAGGCGAGTCTGTTGCACATCTGGTAATTTTGTTGCAACAGGATTCAAGTTTTGTTAACTCAGATTTTCTTAGATTTGTAAATATGGGGGATGCATAGAGCAGAGTAGAAATCAGGTGAGTTTGGGTAATGCTATTTTTAGTGTTTTTTGTAAAGTAGTGTTTGTTCCAATACAGTGTTCCGGGTTTTTCATGTACTTTTTTTTACTGTTAGGGATATGTACATGTCAAATCTCATGTCGCAGTCTGTTTTGACACCTAGAAGTTTGGTATGAGGTGAGTGGGAAACTCTAGTGTTATTTAGTGAAACATTGTTTAATGCGGGAGCGGGTACAGCTGATCTAGTGGGTTGAAAAATTATGAGCTTGTTTTTTTTGCGGTGGGTTTAGTATCAGCTGAGAGTTTGTGTTTTTTTTCTGACATGAAAATATTCACTGTACCACTCTAAACACACAACTATATAAAGATATAAAGTTATTATTACCATTTCCTTAAACTTTTCTGAACGGCTACACAGAAAAAATATGGGTCTATATTAGAAGACCGACTGTTTAGGTGATCAAACACCTAAACATCGATCTTCTAATATTGAACCGCACAATGTCGAATGTCCCAGGGAAACATGTCCCTCAGACACAACACAAAAAATATTACTTTACATCTAAATTTAGTGGGGGTCTTTGTCCCCACACCCTCCGACATGGGCGCTGTGCCCCTCACCCCCCCCAACTGAATATACCAACTTCGAGATCGCTCAACAGTAGGGAAATAGCAAACTCTGGCAAACTGCCAAGGGAAATATTTCCCTGTATTAAATCATCCATTCGCCGTTTTTTGCTTTTGATATTAGAAGATCGATGTTTAGGTGTTCGACCACCTAAACATTCAGTCTTCTAATATAGACCCAAAAAATATTAACAGTTAACTTTAACAACTATTTTAACTGCAAAAACACTTACTATACTAATACTAACACTAAGGGCAACTAACTATTGGAAAAATGCCTGTACTACTAAGCACATCTATAAAAAAACTGCAGTACTAAGCTAAAGGGTTAGGGAGGAGAGCAAAATAGCTATTATTTAGGCAAAAGGTAGGCTTTTGCTTATCGTGAAGAAAGAGATCTCTGACAGACATCTGATCAGTTCAGGGGACAAATGAGATCTGAGGTAATTTAGTGGAGACAAGGAAATCATGTGTAGGGGAGGAGTCAAAGCCTAAGACCCACATCTTTAAAAGAAGGTGCTGAGATCAGACTGGGCAACTTAAAGGTTGAATCAGATGAAAACCGACAACATTGGATCTCTTATTTTTGTGCTTTAATGGCACTTTAACAGTATGGTGAATGGGGTAAACACTAGATACCAGGAATAACTGTACTGTTTCCTGCCTAAGCAGTATGAGAATAGAATGTGTGTTATGAGGTATGAGGAACAGCAGACATCAGGGATCTGTTTAAAACAAGAATTAAAAAATGATAATTAATTAATAAATGTATCGAGAGAAAAGGAATTTGAATTTTGCACCCTTGACATGATAACCCCCTACATTATCCTGTTACAATAACTGATACATTGGTACAGTACACATTTGTTAGAAAAAAAAAAAAAATATATATATATATATATATATATATATATATATATATATATATATATATGATAGGAAATGTTAGACCTGCTTCCTAACCTCATAATATTTTGTCCTAGCATGCGTTTACTGAAGGATATAAAGTGTGGAACTTAAATTCTTTGGATTCAGGACTGACTGTAATCATTCATATATTACTGAGGCACTGGAAAAGGAAAAATCGTGGACTTTCTGTCAACAGGTTCAGGTATGGAGTATGTGGTGTGCATGTTTTATTGTGTGCTTTAGTGTGTGTGAGACAGTGACTGAGGGGAGATGTATGCTATTTCTTTCACGATGTGTCCGCCTCGGTTATCTACTTTGAAAAGTGATGATTTGCTCTTCCCACTAGTTACTGTGATTCATAGACATGTAAATTAGCCAATAGTATTCTGAAAGAGATTTCTTTTTTTTGCAACTATATATTCCATTAATATTTATATAAATTAATCTAAGTTTATTCATAGGCTATAAAATATTTTCCATTTAATTTCCTCTTTGCTGTCATTTTCTTTGCATGTACAACAATGGCATCATAACTATTGTTTGCTTACATTAGCATTTCATTAATATTTTAATTTAGCATTGTCTACCTTTTGACAGATTAAAACATTTCATATAATTATAGATCAGCTACATAATTTATGATAAAAATGCAATTCCAGTCATTCATGGAAACTGCACTTTGTAGTCTACCTGGAAATTTTTAAATAAAGTACTAGACTCCTAACATACTAAACAGAAATAATATATGCTTCTAAAATCCAGAAAATTTTATTCTCTATTTAGGATAGCAGCTCTTAATTAGGTAAAGGTTGGGGTGAGGAGAACAGTGGGGTAGTGAGTCGTTAGTTCAAACTGAAGTAACAGGTGAATGATTAACTATATTCAAATGTGGTAAAATTTGTTGTTGGGAAAACAAGTTTAAGGAGAGCTTAAAGTTTGAGTGTGAGTAGCCAACAGGAACAGGGAGAAAAAGATAGTGTAACTTTCAAATGATGGTCAGAGGGGTAAAAAGTACAAAGAAACAGAGTTTTGAATGCCTGAAGAAAACAAGGTCTGTGCATAAAAAATGAACAGATGTTATTTAAGAAATTATGTGGTAGGTGCACCAACATAAGTGTATTAAAATTGATAAGAAGGGAGAAAAAGTGTGGCCAGTGATATAAGAAAGTGTATGATGAGAAGTGGGATGAAGCATGGCAGTATCGTGTGCACTACATCATGATCTGAGGTGGCAACAGAGATTTGTATAGTTTTTATATAGTCATATACCTGTTGTATCTTCATTGGCATACTGGGCAGTAAGTTTTATGTATATATATATATATATATATATATATATGTGTGTGTGTGTGTGTGTGTGTGTGTGTGTGTCTGATGTAATTTCCTGTATATGCTTGGCATTAGTAATTGTAGGAAGCATAGAATAAATTTGTACCAGTAAGACTCTGAAGGATTACTCCAGGCCATCTGTATTTCTGATGGTCCATGACAGGAACCATGGGGAGAGGCAGCAGTACTGGTCTGAGATAATTTAGAAGATTTACTGTGTAGTCAGTAATGTTTGGTTGAGAGTGGGATACTACCAAAAACTCAAAAGCATATGGAACAGGACCAGAAAAGGGCCACAGATATTAAGACAGCCTTGCTAGAAGAGGTACCCCTCTGCAGGACATGTTGCTGATGAATGATAAAAACTGCTGTTGACCAGAAGCTTTCTTCTCAGGTGTCTTGGGTATCTCAGGTAGGTTTGACAGTGGGCCACTCAGTGTGGAGTTTGGTTATTATTCTGAGCTATCAAACATTTTTTAATGTTTTCTGGTATTATAATACAAATTAATCATTTGAACTGCTGTTGGGATCTTGAAGCATAATGACAAGACTACACATCTTGTAAATTGTATATACATATATTATACATCTTATGCAACATACATCAGTAATATATTTTATTGATTGGGTGGCACAGTGGTGCGGCAGTTAGCTTTGTTACCTCACAGCAAGAGGTTCTCTGGTTAGATTCTTGGCTGGGGTACCTTCTGTGCAGAGTCTGCAAGTCCTCCCTGCATTGTGTGGGTCTCCTCCAGGTGCTCCAGTTTCCTCCCACATTCCAAAGACATGCATCTGGAGGGTTTCTCTCTAGACGTCTGATGAAAATAGGTTTTGCCCCAGTCAGACTTTCCTAGTAAACAAATGTTAAATAAATATATGTGAAAAATAGATTTAGAAGACCCACTTTTATAATAATTGTGTCTTCTGGAGCCATAGTTCACATTTTTTTAAATTTTGAAGTTGCATGATTTTGAAAAAAATTAGCTTTATATACTTTATATGGTCAATTATATATTTTACGTATGATATATCTAGAGATTCTGGAGTATTATGTAAAAGATATAGATTCTTAAATACACATTTCATAATGTGGTCAGTAGGAGTAGATGTAGCAAAATTATATGGATGTTGTATGACAACTTTTGGTCTGATATTGTATTATTTTCAGAAGAATTCACTACAAGCACATTTGCCCCTGTACCTGGGCATGGGCCTATAATGGCCAGTATTTCTGTACATCAAGGGGTGTATACCCTTTATACCTTTATGTAAGAACCTGTAATTTTTTTTTTTTACAGAAGTTATGAGTAACTGATATGTGTACTTTTTTTATGGGCAATTTTACACATATTTCTGCTTGTTGTTCCCTTGACTTGGTGAAACCAGGCAACAGTAGGATGGTGTTCATGTCACTGCATATCTAGTTAATTCCACTCTTGTGAGGAGAGAGGATGCATCAGCTTCCTATACACTTGCCAGTGCCACTGGACTCAGTTTCACTGCTAGTAGTATTGATGCATCTGCTGCTGGCCACATGGACTGGGCAGGAACATAGTCTGGAAAAGATTATATGCAGTTTGCCTCTCACAGTTCCCATTTTTCAATATTACATGACAAGGAGGCAACGTTTGCTGGTGGGCCTGAAACATAGGCCAGGGTGTGAAAAAATCTCTAGCACATGTATAGCGAGATTGTAGCAGTGTTTCTGTGTCTCATAATAGTGATGCACAGATGAATGAAAGAAGCAAACCACAACAACCTATACCTGAACCTGCTGTATGTCCCCCATAGCACTGTCAGCATCATAGAGTTACACCAACTGGCACTGGGATTGTTGCCACTGGTGAGACCATAGAGTAACATACTGAGGTTCTGCATCATATCTGTATGCACATTCATGCACATCTGAGCAGCATACTGAAGTCATCTTTCACAGCCTCCATGTGCATTAATGCATGGTTGAGCAGCAACTGAAGTCCCGCTCACATCCTGAAAGCACATTCATGCATGCCTAAGCAGGATACTGAGGTCCTGCATTATATCCTGCATGCACATTCAGGCATGTCTGAGCAGTACACTGAGGTCCTGCATCACATCCTCATGCACATTCATGCATGGCTGAGCAGTATGCAGAGGTCATCTATCACATTCTGCATATTGCATACACATTCATACATGGCTGAGCAGCATACTGAGGTCATCTATCACATTATGTATGTGCATTCATGTATGGCTCATCACCCTCCATCACATTTTGCAAGAAAATGCACACACAGCTGAGCATCAACTAAGGTCCTGCATTACATTCTGCATGCACATTCATGCATGTCTGAGCAGTATACAGAATTCCTCCATCACATCCTGAGTTCACATTCATGCATGGCTGAGCAGCATGCTGAGGTCCTGTATGATATCCTGCAGCACATTCATGCATGGCTGAGCAGTATACTGAGGTCATCTATCACATCCTGCATGTGCATTCATGCATGGCTAAGCAGCATAATGAGGTCATCTATCACATCCTGCATGTGCATTCATGCATGGCTGAGCAGCACACTGAGGTTGTCTATCACATCCTGCATGTGCATTCATGCATAGATGAGCAGCACACTGAGGCACTACATCACATCCTGCAATCAAATTCACACATGGCTGAGCAGCAACTAAGGTCCTGCATTACATCCTGAATGCACAGCCATGCATGGCTGAGCAGCATACTGAGGTCATCTATCACATAATGCATGTGCGTTCATGCATGGCCGAGCAGCATACAGAGGTCCTACATCACATACTGCATGAACATTTATGCATGGCTAAGGCACTGCAGCACCATTTCCATGTCTCCTGTGCAGTCAGAGCAGATGAGGTTCTGCATTATATCCCGCATGCACAGCCATGCATGGCTGAACACTATACTGAGATTATCTATCGCATCCTGTATGTTCATTCATGTGTGGCTGAGCAGCATGCTGAGGTCATCTATCACATCCTGCATGCACATTCATACATGGCTGAGGAGCATAGAGAGGTCCTGCATCATATCCTGCATGAACATTCATGCATGCCTAAGGCACTGCAGCACCATTTCCATGTCTCCTGTGCAGTCAGAGCAGATGCATGCTGAGCTTATTAGATATCAAAGCATTATACTGCAAATATGGTTATATTTTACCACTATCATTAAAAAACTGTGTTGCATACTTCAAATGGTGGAAATTGAAAAAGGGTAATTGTGAAGTGGAGTTCAGGGAAGAGTTAAGACAGGCATTGGCTGGCAGTGAAGAGTTGCCGAATAGCTGGGTAACTACAGCAGATCTAGTTAGAGAGATGGCTTGAAAGGTGCTTGGTGTAACATCTGAAAAGAGGAAGGAGGACAAGGAGACCTGGTGGTGGAATGAAGAGGTACAGGAGAGTATACAGAGAAAGAGGTTGGCGAAGAAGAAATGGGATTGTCAAAGAGATGGAAGAAAGTAGACAAAAGTATAAGGAGATGAGGTGCATGGCAAAGAGAGAGGTGGTGAAGGCTAAGGATAAGGTGTATGAAGAGTTGTATGAAAGGTTGGACACTAAGGAGGGAGAAAAGGACCTGTACTGATTGGCTAGACAGAGGGACTGAGCTAGTAAAGATGTGCAGCAGGTAAGGGTGATAAAGGATAATGAGGGAAATGTACTCACAAGCGAGGAGAGTGTGTTGAGCAGATGGAAAGAGTACTTTGAGGGGCTGATGAATGAAGAGAATGAGAGGGAGAGAAGGTTGGATGATGTGCGGATAGTGAATCATGAAGTGCAGTGGATTAGCAAGGAGGAAGTAAGGATAGCTATGAAGAGGATGAAGAATGGAAAGGCTGTTGTTCCAGATGACATACCTGTGGAAGCATGGAGGTGTTTAGGTGAAATGGCAGTGGAGTTTTTAACTAGATTGTTTAATGAAATCTTGGAAAGTGAGAGGATACCTGAGAAATGGAGAAAAAGTGTTTTGGTACCAATTTTTAAGAATAAGGGTAATGTGCAGAGCTGTAGTAACTACAGAGGGATTAAATTGATCAGTCACAGCATGAAGTTATGGGAAAGGGTAGTGGAAGCTAGGTTAAGAAGGGAGGTGATGATTAGTGATCAGCAGTATGGTTTCATGCCAGGAAAGAGCACTACAGATGCGATGTTTTCTCTGAGAGTGTTGATGAAGAAGTACAGAGAAGGTCAGAAGGAGTTGCATTGTGTTTTTGTGGACATAGAGAAAGCATATGAAGGGTGTCTAGAGAGGAGTTGTGGTATTGTATGAGGAAGTTGGGAGTGTCAGAGAAGTATGTAAGAGTGGTACAGGATATGTACGAGGGTAGTGTGACAGTGGTGAGGTTTGCGGTGGGAGTGATGGATGCATTTAAGGTGGAGGTGGGATTACATCAAGGATCAGCTCTGAGCCCTTTCTTATTTGTAATGGTGATGGACAAGTTGACAGATGAGATCAGACAGGAGTCCCCGTGGACTATGATGTTTGCAGATGACATTGTGATCTGTAGTGAGAGTAGGGAACAGGTGGAGGATACCCTGGAGTGGTGGAGATATGCTCTAGAGAGAAGAGGAATGAAGGTCAGTAGGACTAAGACAGAATATGTGTGTGTGAATGAGAGGGAGGATAGAGGAATGGTGAGGATGCAGGGAGTAGAGGGGGTGAAGGTGGATGAGTTTAAATACTTATGATCAACAGTTCAGAGTAATGGTGAGTGTGGAAGAGAGGTGAAGAAGAGAGTACAGGCAGGATGGAGTTGGTGGAGAAGAGTGTCAGGAGTGATTTGTGACAGACGAGTACCAGTAAGTGTGAAAGGGAAGGCCTACAAGAGGGTAGTGAGACCAGCTATGTTATATGGGTTGGAGACAGTGGCATTGACAAAAAGGCAGGAGTTTGAGCTTGACGTGGCAGAGTTGAAGATGTTAAGATTTGCACTGGGTGTGACGGAGATGGACAGGATTAGGAATAAGTATATCAGAGGGTCAGCCCAGGTTGGAAAGTTTGGAGACAAAGCTAGAGAGGCAAGATTATGTTGGTTTGGACATGTGCTGAAGAGGGATGCAGAGTATATTGGGAAAAAGATGCTAAGGATGAAGCTGCCAGGTAACAGGAAAAGAGGAAGGCCTAAGATAAGGTTTATGGATGTGGTGAGAGAGGACATGCAAGTGCTTGGTGTGACAGAGCAAGATGCAGAGGACAGGAAGAAATGGAAACAGTTGATCTGCTGTGGTGACCCCTAATGGGAGCAGCCGAAAGAAGAAGAAGATAATTCATATTATGAGCCAAACATTGAGTACATTGGTGCACTTGGAGGAATGAAACAACATCACCCCTTGCATCTGGCCTGAGAGCAATATGACTCTCATGTAAAGTGACACCTTCATTAGGTGCATGGATGAGAACACCACCTGGAGCGCAAACCCTGCTTTTGATATGTACTGCATTGCACACTGCTGTGCTAGGTAGTGGGGGATTTACTTATCAATGCAATATAGACAGGAGCCATGCAGGGATAAGGGTGTGATGCTGCATGTATAACACAGCAACAGACTACTACTCCCTCTGGTGGGTGTGAGATGGTTGCCATTTTTGCTTGGAGCCATTGTAAGTAGTCAGGTTTTGACCTATGTGTATATTTGTGTAATATGGGTATCTGGTTCATATGCTATTAGCCTCGAACATGATGAAGATTATTCTCTGATTGTTTGCTTAAGATTCAACATAACATTGCACTTCCTTATCACTGTCAATGTCGGTGTCATCTGCCAAGTTTGCATACATCATACTGTGTAAGGTGCAGCAGGCTGTGAATATGTGGCGGGCTTTCAGAGGTATGTACTGGAGTGTTCCTCCAGAGTAATCCAGAAAGTAAAAATATTCACTTTGGCAAACGCGCATTCACTTTATATAATGTTCCATCCCTGACAGTGGACATTATTGTTCCTTCCTGTACAGCTGTCTGTTGATGCTACCTGCATTGGATCCAGCTGATGTTCATCTTTACATTACAGACGTGTATGATGATGAGTCTGGCCTGAATTGCTCAGTATATGGTGCTACAATGGAAACATTGGCATCAAGGCTGCCCTGTGGGTTGTGAGCAGACTCACAAAGTATGTGGACTCACGCTGTGTTACAAAGAGTTTTGGTGTACTGGGTGAAAGGCTACACTGAGTGTACACAATTACTTTAAAGCTTCCTGAATAGCACCACCATAATGGATTGGTTAATTAGACTGTATTTTGGTTCCTTATGCTGTCATTAGCATATTCTGCTGTTTTTCTCTGTCTGGTGCCTCTACACATCATGTAGAGCCACTTAAGAAATGCCAAATTGTATGTTAATTTGTTGGCAACAAGGTGCATCTCCAGCATGATTGCTACACTTCATGTAGCTCTTAATGAATCCAGCCCATAGTCTTATTTTCAAATGGTTATTGTGGTTTTCTATCAAAAGTGCACCTACATGCCACTGTTTCTTTTCCTGTGTCTATGTATCATGCACAGCCTTTGTACATATTTACTTAGTACAACTGCTACATATTGTGCACGATATTTAAGAATATTGCCCCATCACTTAGTATACTTAAATACCACCTCTTAATCAACCCATTTCAGGTATAGGCTCCACCTTGCATTACAAAGCATCTATTTAGCTACCAAAGATATAAAAGTGGATTTTTTTTATTCCTGAGTGGTTATAAAAATGTACATTTCAAACTTTTCTGTCAAAATGTCATTTATTACAATAAAGTTGAGACTTGAGATTAATTTTGAAATTTTCCAGTGTTTATAATGCTTCTATTACTTCTTTCTAGTAGGCAGGAAACATTCTGCCAAAAGCTCATTTTGTGATCAGCAGTTTAAAGGGTGGACTACCAAGATGGAATTGGTAAGTACTTCTAAGAGTATAGGCTTACTGTCTTTAAAAGGGTATTGTTTATAGTGATTAACAGTATCTATCTTTGCATAGTTTGCATGTGAAAGAATTCAGCAGGAACTTTGCTTTAGCTTGCACTGGGTGCCAGCTTCATTTTTCTATGGAATTACAATGATGGTCTCTGCAATTAGCAAGGTGAGAGCATCTTAGTTTTGTTTTCTGTGGTCTGTGTAGAGCAGAAATGTATGGGGGGTGACAATGCTGTAACAGGAAGAGTATATTCTAGTTTAGGTAATAGGACACAGACAGCAATAACCCTTCTGGCCATTAGAGTAATAATGTTAGACATTTTATACAATACTTTAAGCTGAAATATGATTTTAGTAGCTATATGTGATGTAAAGGTCAGGTTTGGGTGTCGGTTGAGTCACAAGTATTCAGAGAGGTAGTACTTAGATATGGTGTGCCAAAGGGATCAAAGATGTAGACGTTGCTAGACTATGACAGGTGTTATGATGTTATGCAAGTCCCAATTATGCCTACATTTTTAAGTTGTATGACTCATTAAAAGGCATGTGATAGATCACTTTGTCTGGAGCTGAGCAATGCAATCTGTTTAGTATAGCAGAACAGTCTTACCTCATTTAAGAATGAATTGGATAACTGGGTTGGGAATTTAGTTTACAATCCCCAATTGGTGGAATCAGTGTTTCTTGATGGTCGTTGACACTGAACACTGTCATCTGACTTATGAGATGTATTATGATTGGATATAATGTGATTCAAAGTTGTGTACACTATTAACATGCCTCTAAACCCCATTTAATTCCTCTGGAAAATATTTCTGAATCACCTACCATAAAGCTACAACTTGAAAAGGAAGCCCATTCAGTACATTGTATATTCATTGTGCTGGGCTGTACAGCTGCAGTGTACTCCAATAGGGAAATAGTCTTCCCTAATAATGTGAACGGCTGCAATGCAGCTAATGGTAACATGAACCCTTTGCAGAAGTTGCATTCTCTGAGCTTCTTTGAATTAGCATAATACACAACCTGCATAACAGAGAAGATGTCCATGACACACAGATGTCTAATTTATAGATGCTGGCCCATAAGCCAGTAGAGTACCTAGGGTGGGGAGAAGTGGGTGCAACGTGTTAGTGGGTATGATCAATAAGTCTGATAGTCTGATTAAAAAGCTTGTAGAGCTGAGGGGACATGGGTCTGGTTGTAGGAAGCTGATTTGTAGAAATGTATCAATAGGTTAACTACAGTAAAAGCCAACGTCTAAGACACCATGGATTCTGTAGGAAGCTGATTGGTGCAAATGTACCAGTCAGCTTGCTACAGTAGAAGTCAAAGTCCTTTATTTAGCTGAGGAAGGAATGGGTCTGGCTTCAGGAAGCTAATTGGTAATTCACTTAAAGAGATGAAGGATTGGGTACAATACCAGAAACAAATACCAGGAGGGAGGGTGGCCTAATGGTTAAGGTGTTTGCCTTACAAGCACAAGGTGCAGGGTTTGAGTCTCAGAAGGGATAATTGGCTAAGCTTAAAATGGCTCGCAAGGGCAGATAGCTTAGTACTAATCTATGAACTATGATCTAAATGAGACTACTATGGCTCTGCCATGAACTGACACACTTGAATGCATTTTGCAAGCGACATCACTGCCCAGTTGTAAGTCATTTGAAACTGAACGGCAATCTTTGAAGAATTGCTTTTCCCTTGCATGCTACTTAAGGCAGCACAAGGTACCCTTGTGTACTACACAAGTGTTTATGAATTCTACAGTATATTTCTCCTTGGCAAACATTAGACATAGTGAGATTTAAAACACTGGCATATTGCATAACTCTGCTTGGCTTTAAACTCTCCTTATTTTAAATACAAACCATTCTGTAAATGTTTATATTCTGTGGAGCAGGTTAATATGACTGTATATTATTCATACATTTGTAAATGTTTATATTCCATAGACTAGGTTAATATGACTGTATACTTTATTCATGTTATTAGTATTCCCCTTTCAATAATTTAATATACCCTAAAAACTCTTGGTGCTGCGACGCTATAAAAAACAGTTACATTCTTTACACACTTTCAACTGTCCTTGGTTGAGGTCATAAATACTGGCAATACAAAATTTAGGGACATCAACATAAACAGTTCATATAACAGCCTGTACTGCTTTGGGTGTTTCTAATATTTATGACTTGCACAATAGCTAGTGATAAACAGTTTTTTCTCTGCTATGAAGACAATAGAACACAAGATGTAATTGGTTTCTAGAGAAATGCTTAATGTTTTTCAGTTTTAGAAAGAAAACGTGCCACTTGAGTTTAACAACAGATGGTGAAAACGTCTACAGAGTTCCCCACTATTGTATTCTAATATATTTTTTTATTTTTTGGGTGGCTTGCCTCTGCATGCAAATGTCAGATTACTATAGTATTTCTGATGCTGTATGCAGTCAGCCCTTTGCTAACTCTTAAAGTAGACATTAGTGTTTATCCCACATAAAATCTGGACTCATCTAATAGGGTTTTAGATCAGCTAAGTATCTGAGAGTAGATTAATGAACTTGCAATCTCTAAATTACAGAGTTTTATCTCATTCCTAAGCAAAGCATTGCCAAAGTTAAACATTTAACATCCTTCCCATTACATCTCACCATATTATTTCTCACTCATTTATCTTTTAGTTTTGTTACTTAATGAGGGTTGTAGCTTTTAGGAAAGTAAGTAAAAAAAATCACATAAAGAGGCTTTTCAGTAGTAAATAAATGATTATACCCACAGCTGGTCTAAAGGCTAGCTATGAAGTCATGCACAGACCAATGAAGCAAGAAAAAGCAAGAAAGCAGAGTGAGACAGTGTCACACACTGAAATGGTGAAGGTAATTTATAGCATCTGTATTACAGAGTAATAATCATTTATTTCTTTTTTGATTTATCTAATGCTTCTCACCGTCTGACTTAAATCTTTCACGGCCTGTGTTCATGAATAAATGACAAACACAAATCTATCAGTGGTTGTCAACACCTTAAATTGTGGATGGTATAAATTGAGAAAGTACAGATTATCTGCTGGTGCATGATTTACTTGGAAAGGAAATTGTTGGTGAGAAATTCTACAGAATGTAACTTTATGTAAGATGGACTGTCGGACTTTCCTTACTACAGAATGGTTCTCTATGGAATTGTTGGTCACTTATAAACCAAGCTGGATTTTAAGTTTTCTGAAACCTTGTTATGTAATTATGCATCCGACTTGGTTAGCTGTGTGTACAGAGCAGTAGAAGTATGTATATTATGTGAGTCATGGTTTGTAAGCTAACTGGACAGGGAATGACATTGTGGGCTACAGTCACTGACTTTGGATAACCTGATTTGGCTTATTAAATATATGTTTTAATTGCTATTAAGAAGAAGTAACAAAATACTAAAACTGTATAACACATTTCAGCATTACCAAGAGGCATATTCTACTTTTTCTACTTATATTAGTTATTCCTGAAAATACGTCTGACCATTTAGTAAAGTGATACAATTTAATTCCACTTTCATACAAAGTGTGGCCATTTGGTAAGGCAATACAGTTTAATTTCACTATCATACAAAAAGTGTTGCCAACTGACAACTTGTATTAGCATACCCTGCAGTTCTAAATAAATCATGTTTCTCTATAATGCTTTGGGATGCGTTTTTAAGTATATAGAAGCAAATGTCTTTCCAGTTTTAACATGAATTTGCTTTTTTTCACTCAGTAAACTTATTCATATTTGTGAACTTTACTTGGCTTCACTTTTGTATATGCCGCGGTAGTACGGCGGTAGCGTTGTTACCTCACAGCAAGAGGTTCTCCCGTGCAATTCTCGGTTGGCTTGGGAGTGCCTTCTGTGTGGAGTCTGCATGTCCTCCCTGCGGTTGGGTAGCGTTCGAAAGACATGCGTGTGTAAATGGGTGTGCCTTTGTTGAAGGTTGGGCATTGAGCTGGCACCTCGGCATTTTGTAAAAATCTACTGCCAATCATTAGCAGACCAGAGTTCCGCTGTGGCAACCCCTTACCTGGAAAAAGCCAAAAGACAAATAACAACTTGGCTTCACTTTTGTCATTAAGTGTGAGTTTCACTGAAACAATTCAAACTGAGTGTTAATTAATTGTTTAGTATTTCACAATGTGTATGGGTTTTAGTGGGATATAGCTGTGTCTGAAAAAGATCTAGTCATTGACAATTATGTGGCTGGGTTCACTAAAATGAAGAGGACTTTTGAAAACTTTTTTCCCCCGCTGGAAGAGGATTTTCCCAGCCCTCATACTGGAGACACTCCAGATCCTATCTACAGTATTACAACTAACTCTGAGGCTCTTTGAAATTTTGTTTATTACAACTGATTGAAAGTATTAAAAGATAAATCAATCAGTGACAGACCAAATCCTACCAATTTGTATGCCACTCAGCTGTGCACATATTTAATTGCTTGTCTATTATATTTGAAAGCTGTTTGCCCAGCTATGTGGTTAGGAATTTGGGAAGATAATTCTTGCTAAGACTATCTATATAAACTCCACCACCCTTCATCTTAATGTATATGAAACAAGGCTAAATAAACATGTGTTATTGTTATGAATGTGGAGGTGATTTTGCCAGATTGCACATGTTTAATACACATATGCCCCACAAAAGACACTGCGGCTTTTATTCATAGCCATTGCACTTAGTTGTAACAGGAGTTATGTGCAGGCTGTGCCTAGGACAGTAGCTATGTTTAGGTGCAGAAGTTTTGATGTGTGCTGGAAGAGCTTATGTAAATGAGACACTAATGAAATGTAAATTCTGCTACTATCCCATGTACATAAGGGACCTTTCCTGCTTTTGTGTGACTCATAGTCACTTTTTATGCACAGCAGTAACATGCATATAAGACTTATAAAAAAAAAAAGTCATACATTTTTTATCTCTTTGCAATCCACAAAGATGCTTACTGCAGGTGCTAACCTTACTTATGTCCAGTTGTGGGCTACTTGTCTCAGCTATGTGGTGTGGGTTTGTTTTATATTGAATTTTACCAAAATCTTCAAAACAATGCATTTTAAACAATAGACATGCATAGTTGCAACACCAATGACTAACTCTCTCCAAAAGACAATATGTACTCAAACTAAGTGGGGGCTACACCCCCCACACTGTTCAATGTGGGGAGCTGTGCCCCCCACACCACCCTAACTATATATACTAACTCCAGGAGTGCACTACAGTAGGGAAAAGGACATAAACCTTTTACATGCCTTACAGTACTCTACACAGTGCCATGTATACTAACTGCAGTTCAGTGAAATGAGATTCAGTGAAATGAGTTTTCAGTAATTTGAGTTTTCAGTGAAGTGGTTGGGGTGAAATGAAATTCAGTGAAATGAGATTCAACGAAACAAAGTAGACCCATATATATGTATATATATGTGTGTGTGTGTGTGTGTGTGTGTGTGTGTGTGTGTGTGTGTGTGTGTGTGTGTGTGTGTGTGTGTGTGTGTGTGTGTGTGTGTGTGTGTGTGTGTGTGTGTGTGCACTTAGTTATTCTGATAATCTTTAAAGTCAACATACATTAATCAACAAAACATATGGTCAACAGGTGTATAAGACTGAAGAATCACTGGGGTTGGTGAATATGCCCTTTCCCTAGTATTGTGTGATCTTGGAATTAGTATACATAATTAGCAGGTGATGAGGGAGGCTCACAATGGCTTGCCAAACTGGAAAAAATAAATCTGTCTCCCTCTATCTTTTTATTATGTTATGCTATGTATTTTGAACTCTAACATTTGATTATTTGAGGATCAGTATTTTGACATTTTAAGGAATTGTCATAAACCGATATTTTATACATATCTATATATATATATATATATATATATATATATAGTTATATGTAATACATATATAATTATACAAAAAAAGGGAAATTAGTATTCCAAAAGAAGCATGCTGATTGGACAAAACAATTAGTGTGCCTCTTGTAAATTGAACAGTACCCAAGAGAAAAAAGTATGTCTGCTGATGTCTTCTTGGGTAGCTGGACTTTATATTAACAAATCCAGCAACTGTTCTACCATATTTTACAAGAAACAGGACAAAATACAAGGAAAATCAAGGACAATCTGCACTATGATAATCATACCTATCAACTGTCTAGAAACTTACATAATGTCCCTCATATGTATATGTATATGTACATGGGTCCCCTTCAGATGGTCAAACTTTTAAAAGCTCGACTTTCATATGGCCGAGACCATATGTTCGAACTTTTATAAGTTGGAATGGTCTGAATGGGGATCTCCATACAGCGCGGAAAGGGAAGGGAAGATTTCCCCTTACCATAGTGTAGTGCGATCTCGGAGTTGGTATATTTAAATAACAGGGGGAGAGTGCAGGGGGGCTTGCCCCCCCTGCTAGCACTGTTTAGTTTTTTTTTGTTTAGTTTTTTTTTCACATTTTTAAATATTTAAGTGTTCAGTCATATGATCTCGGCCATATGAAAGTCGAACATTTGGATGTTCAATTATGTGAAGTAGACCCGTACATATATATATATATATACACACACGCACACACACGCACACACACACACACACACACACACACACACACACACGCACACACACACACATGCACACTAGATGTGTCAGCCTATAGGAGGCACAAACCCAAAATGCTGGACCCTCATACTAAATGGCCCATTAGTAATGTCTGTGGCCAGTGAGCTAACATTGTGTAGGTGTTTCTTTGACCATGTCATACCATCAAACATATTTAAATAATTTACCTCAAAACAGTAAATAAAGCTCACAAAACCAAAATACTAACTGACTGCAACAAAAACCAGCATTTTTTTTTCATGTGGAACTCCCTTGAATCTCACACTCCCAAAACCCTAAGTATAAAAATTTTGAGCTCACTCAGCCTTTTGGATAAGAGAACTCCTCACTAAGACAGAGTTCACTGACTTCAATTATTTTACATCTTCCATGTGTGATAACAAACATATAGTAATCTATAAGGTATGATGCTCAGTAATAATGCTCGTGTACAGTCTACATAAATATATGTACATACCTAAATACAATGGCTGCCTATTATATGGAATTCATACATACACACACACACACACACACACACACACACACACACACACACACACACACAATATCTCTGGGATTCAGAAAGTATCCCACCATGGGGAGTCGGATCGGCAGCCAAAATGAGGTGTTTCTGAGATCACAGAAAATGCTATTCAGAAACATGTAAGTTGCTATAAGGAAAGACTTCATTATCAACTAACTTGCATGTCTCTGAAATGCTGGTAATTACCACAAGTGCAAATCAGCATCTTCAGCATCTTCAAGTGGTAAGCCCCACTGCAGGCCATGATTTTTTTTGGCACAATCAACATCCTCATATATATGAGTGCATTAGCAAACTGAGAATGCTCATTAGAGCAAACTCAGACAAAGTGATAATTTTACATCTAACTGTAAAATGATTAAAAATCAAAAAAATTAAAACTTTTTTTTTTTTGTAGCGGGGCATGCCTCTCTGCACCCCATGTACCATGCACCACATGTAAGTGTGTGTGGGGGGGGGGTGTGTGCCCTGCACACCTATTGCTGATTATGTGTAATAACTCCAAGATCGCACAACAGTGGCGTAAGGACAAATTCCCTTAACCTGCTGCAGTGCAATCCAATGCAAAAGGTTGCTGGCAGAAACTCCATTTAACAGAACATTCACTCATATAAGCATTCTTTTTTTATAGTAGACGTAAGTATTAATTCATGTGAGTATTCACTCTTGTCAACAAGCAAATGTGTTTGTGTGTGTGTGTGTGTGTGTGTGTGTGTGTGTGTGTGTGTGTGTGTGTGTGTGTGTGTGTTATATTTTGGTGTCTGAGTAGTCAGTACTAAAATGCAGCCATATATTGTTTAAGTTACTACATTTTGAAAGAGAAAGTTAAGATACCTCCTACACTTCTGATTTCTAAAACTTGTACAAGCTCTGAAATCCTAGTTAAAATGTTATTTGTAACAGAACACTTTTTCCTTAGTCTCTTTTTTGGAAAGCTGTCTTGTAGAAATTAAAAGTTAACATGTTTTTATATGCATAGCAAGTGTTCAAATACAATAAAAAAATATTACTTTACAGTCACCTTGATGTTTTACATGCCTGAGTGCATTATCTGCCTTCTCCTATCATTTTCATCAGCTACTTTCATTCCCAAAGTCTCCAGAAAATGTTATTACTTTTCTTAGAAACAACATTACAATAATTTGCAGAAATAGGCTCAAACCTAATGGATAAGTAGAAGTTTGCCTACATGAAATGCAGCTTAGTTTATTTCTCTAGTAAGGCTTTCAGCAAGTAAATTAGAAATAAAGACAAAACCCACTGAATTTTTAAAATCTTTTGGCAATTCCATGTGAATACAACTTTCTCTGAACTGTGGAGTGCAAACTGTGATAAAAAGTCAGTGGAGCTTCCTTATTATGGGAGGATTGAGCTAATTTAGGAGCTCAGGTTGATGCCCTGGAATTTTGTGACCTGTCAATCAAAGCAGATAAATACCTGTTATAAAAGTAGTGTGGAAAAAAAAGAGACCTAACCCTAGTTTGAATGGTCAGCTTAAACGGTTTGATGCTTAGACTCCCAGCAAGGCTTATGTCATTACATAACCTGAATAAACTATTGTGGTTCACATTTTGGAATCAGTCATACACCACGGGGCTAATCTCAACTGCTTAGGACAATAAAGAATCAGTGACCCAGTGCAACCTTTTCTTGGGCCACAATCTCATCAGTCATATGCCAGAGGAATTCAGATTAAAGAAAAGTTGTAAGGAAAATTCTTCGGTGCAGTGTCCATTACATATAGTTGTTTGCTGTATTCTCATTTTTTCCTTCAAAATTTTATTATATCTGTTAATTATTTAACTAAATGCCAGACAGGGGTTCCTTTCCCCATGGTGACCTGGAGGTATTGTCTGGTTAAGTGACTTGCACGTAATCCTAAAGCAGCCAAACAGAGGCTGGAGGAATCAAATATGGGGCTACAAGATGAAACTTCTTTTAGTTCTCTGTGTTAAACTGACAGATGCTAAGCGATACCTTTGTTGTAAGATTATTTTTAGATCATGCAACACAAATTGGCAGGGACATAAAGCATCATCTGAGCATTAGTGTTCAATACACACATACCGAGAAGATTTATTTGCATTAGACCACTTTTGTAGTGAGGCTTCTATTCTGTTAACTATTTTATAATTATATTTTTACTGGCCCACTACCTACAGAGAATTCACAACTTGTAAGCCCAACACAGCTCAAAAAGTCAGGAACCACGATAGTACTGCAGTTAGTTTCTTTTATTAAAAAACCATGCACCAACGATGACACTATTAGTTGAGCGCTTTCATCTAGTGAATCTAGATTTCTTCAGAACATCAGACAAACTGTTTGAATACACTTTAAATACCTTAATTACCCGCCTTTTTCTAAAAACAATTACCCAATTACATACATTTAACCCTATGCATCTCTTATGCAGTAAAATATCCATCTAAAACTTGATTAACCATCTTCTCCTTTAAATCTATTGCAAACTTGCTGCATAATGTGCTTGTTGTTAAAATATAACTTAGAAACACATCAGTATTCACAAATGAATCATATTATTGCTGTATGCGCAAATACTGCTATTATAGATAAAAAAATGTATAAATAAAATATATATGTTATGCTAAAAAAATACAAAATTTGATAAATAATTTGATGAAAATGCAGTACAAAAAGAATCAACCAACACAATAACTGTTGTTACATACATAGTGATAGCTTATCTTGTATAATATCTAACATTTTTTATTTACCACAATATTTCCACAAAATCAAGATTATACCCTCACTAAGGGTTTAGTAGGAATTACTTCATTAAGGCCAGGTGGTGTGGCAGCCTCGAGCCGCAGCTGCCACTTGACTTCTTTTTCTCCCACAATGGCCTTTATATTACCTCCTCTAGGATTTATACTGACGGACAGGTAATAGCCAAGAATTAGAAGAGTTTATAAATTACATCAATGGTACTACTAATTATTTAAAATTTACTCACCAATTTGATAGACAAGGAATAAATTACCTAGATGTATATGTCTACAATGATGGAAAGACATTTCAGTCCAGGATTCATAGAAAAGAGACTTATAGCAATGGATACTTGCATTACACTAGTGCCCACACATATAAAGTCAAGTACAATATAGTGAAAGGACAGCTAATAAGGGCAGCGAGGATGACATCAGATAGGGGTACTATGCTTGAAGAGGTTAGTTTTATGGTGGCCATGTTCAGAGAAAAGGGATACCCTGACAAGATGTTGGATGATTTAACAGTATATGTAACCCAGGAATGGGGTAGAAAATTTCCCCCATTATTAGGCATAGGTATTCAAAAGAACAATCCACACAACAATACAGAGGGTGAATATTATAATAGGGCCTGTATTGTGAAGTATGGACATTATACACAGCAGGTTAAGCAAATTATTACCAAACACTGGCACATTTTGACAAGTGATCCAGTGATTAAGGATAAAATCCCCCCTGTACCCAATTTTGTGTATAAGACAGGTAATAGCCTCAAAAGGCTTATAGAAATAAGGCAGAGTGCTATACAAGACACAAAGACCTTCAAAAGGGGTACTATGAAGTGCGGGAGCTGTAGTTATTGTAAGTATATATACGAAGGCAAAAGCATAGTATTAAAGGACAGAAATAGAACTAAGGTTCATTTTAAACATGGTAATTGTTTAAGTAGACATGTGGTATATCTAGCTATTTGTGACACATGTCAAAGTTATTATGTTGGAATGACGGACCGTTTTCTTAAAAATAGAATTTATGACCACACCTATTGCATTAAGAAAAATGATACCAATAATGCATTGTCCCGACATATACTAAATAGCGAGACATGCACGGGTTTTAAATTTGGTATTTTGGATGTGGTCAGTATAAATCCTAGAGGAGGTAATATAAAGGCCATTGTGGGAGAAAAAGAAATCAAGTGGCAGCTGCGGCTCGAGGCTGCCACACCACCTGGCCTTAATGAAGTAATTCCTACTAAACCCTTAGTGAGGGTATAATCTTGATTTTGTGGAAATATTGTGGTAAATAAAAAATGTTAGATATTATACAAGATAAGCTATCACTATGTATGTAACAACAGTTATTGTGTTGGTTGATTCTTTTTGTACTGCATTTTCATCAAATTATTCATCAAATTTTGTATTTTTTAGCATAACATATATATTTTATTTATACATTTTTTTATCTATAATAGCAGTATTTGCGCATACAGCAATAATATGATTCATTTGTGAATACTGATGTGTTTCTAAGTTATATTTTAACAACAAGCACATTATGCAGCAAGTTTGCAATAGATTTAAAGGAGAAGATGGTTAATCAAGTTTTAGATGGATATTTTACTGCATAAGAGATGCATAGGGTTAAATGTATGTAATTGGGTAATTGTTTTTAGAAAAAGGCGGGTAATTAAGGTATTTAAAGTGTATTCAAACAGTTTGTCTGATGTTCTGAAGAAATCTAGATTCACTAGATGAAAGCGCTCAACTAATAGTGTCATCGTTGGTGCATGGTTTTTTAATAAAAGAAACTAACTGCAGTACTATCGTGGTTCCTGACTTTTTGAGCTGTATTGGGCTTACAAGTTGTGAGTTGTGTTGTGGACTTCAGGAACTTTTGTGTGAGTTACCTACAGAGAATCTCATCCATATGGTAAATGTCATACTCAGCCAAACATTGGTTGTCTCTCAGTCAAATAAGTGGATAACTATATATCCAAGATCTACCAAGATGTTCAGAGGGACCTGTACTGTTTATATAAAAAGTGTTGCTTTTTTCTTTAATTCTCTCCATCATTATCATTGTTTCTCCTGTTTTTTTTTTTTTAATTACAAAGGGATACTGTAAATAAAGCAATGTTTTATGATTTTTAGTTAAATATATTCTTGAGGGAAGATCTGCAACAGTCAGGCATGAGTGTGGAAAAAGGCAGGAGTGTGGCACTGAATCAGGATAGATGGCAGCAGTCAACATGACGTTCCAACCCCCTGTAGAAAATGGGAAAAAGGATGGTGATGATGATGATGACGATGATGATGATGATGATGATGATGATGATGACGACGATGACGATGATGATGATGATGATGACGACGATGATGATGATGATGATGATGATGATGATGACGATGATGATGATGATTTCTTGTTATATATATTTATTTCATAAGTTGTGGTGTTAAGTAAAACAATTCAGTTACTTAGTGCTGCAAGACTGAGTAACTCTGTGCACTCCCCCACTGTAAATGGATAGCATTGTAGCTACAGCTTTACATAGTACTGCCCTATCTCATGGGTACAAGACAGCTTAACCAGTCAAAGAGCAGGATTGCAATTTTCATTAGATAAAAAGTCATTGACTGGCTGTTTCACAAACATGAACACCACTTGTCTTCAAATATGCATGGTAGCTAAATATTACATGTCTACTGGAGGTAACTCAGGTATGTATAGATTATTGCCACTCTGTGACTAACAAGAATTAATATTCAGTTTTAGGAATTCCAGCACCAGTAAAACTAGAAAAAAAATAAATTAAATGCAGCAGGACTGCTGTTTCAATCATGAAGGAGAACAAATCTTATTAGCCATGAGATGCTTTTAAGGTTAATTACATTTTGGAAGGCCGGTCTCAGGTCAGTTGGACCTAGTTGGCCCATAAGGGCCCTGTTCTCTCAGGGAGCCCACATGCTAGACTATGACAAGAATTTTATGCTGTATATAGTCCACATATTTGTCTGAGAGACACTGCAGCAAAATGCAAGGCATTTTCTTACTGGCAGTCTTTCTCTGTACTAGTTAAAAGTCTCATTTGTGCAACAAACACCACTTAGTCT
Organism: Protopterus annectens; assembly: GCF_019279795.1. NCBI lineage: Eukaryota > Metazoa > Chordata > Ceratodontiformes > Protopteridae > Protopterus > Protopterus annectens. The sequence continues at coordinate 380,535,595 of NC_056733.1, forward strand.
CATGTACTGCACTACAGACTAGTCCAGTATTACTACTAACTGTGGCTTTATGCTCTTGTATTCCTCAAATGGGGATTTCCTAAAGGCATTCTGAATTTCTGCCACCTGCCAAAACATGATATAGTCACTGGCTACTCTAAATTATCCCTGTATGTAATCCTTACTGTTGCCATTGTGGCTAGGGATATGGCTGGAAAAGATATGTACGCATTAGTCCACTCACCTAGTTTAATACTTATCCAGCTTTTTCATAGGTAAGTACTAGGCTAGCTGCCCTTGAAGGTCATTTTAATTCTAGCCCATTTCCCTTAAAAGGCAAGAATCAAACCCTGTACCTTGGTGCTTTAAGATAAGCACTTTAACCATTATTCCAAATCCAAGGTTCTACTTATAAACTTTTTGTAGTGTTAGTGGCTCAACAGGAAGTGCACTCACCTTTAGTGCTAGTAGATCAGAAGGATGTAGATCCTATTCCCACCCCAGGTGATTGCATTAATTTCTCAGCATTGACATAACAATGCAGCATAAGAAGGTGCTGCACTCCTGAGTGTACTGTCCTTTTTAATGGATTAGAACAAGGTCTCATCTGCCTGGGTTGGTGGTAGCTCCAGTGATGTAATAGATCCCATGGCACTTATCAAAAAGTAGGGAAAGTTCCCCGATGCCCAGTCAAAATGTTCCCTTGTTATTTTAAATACAACCTTGAGTTTCAGAAATAGATATAAATGGGTTGATGTGTGAGCAATGCATAATTAGGATCATTATTTTTGTGCATTCTGAGGGAGCTCATCAGTTTTATATGGCTTTGTGGAAACACATTGACTGTACCAAGTGTGAAAATTAACTGGACAATAAACTCTAACCATGCAGAGTGAGTACAGGAGATGACTGGAAGACCACAATGAAAATAAAAAGGTAGCATGAGATGAGAATGCTAATTAAGGTTAAACATTATTGATGTTCCTTTGATCCACCAGTTTTCCCAAAGACCATTAAATTCAGCTCCACTGACCCATTTGTCCAATATGTCCCATCATCTGAGGGCATTAGGCATGGGAAACGAAAGGTGGGGACTCTGGTGAGTCAAAAAAATTTACCAAGTTTTATGTTTCAAAATTATCCTGGTTCTTAGTAATATGGTCCTCTTGCTATTGTCTGCAGCACCTCCCAAAGACACTGGAATGTTTATAGCTATTAAAAAACAACTAACATCCGTGGTATCCCCGAAGTCTCAAAACAACCCATTAAAGTGTAGTGGGTCCAAAAACAAGACAGTGTAAGAAACTTCTCTGTGTGGAAGATTTTCAGTCCATATATTTCTAGTTAATCACTGTATATTAATCAGATCAGACGAGAGTAGTAGTAGAAGTAGCAAACTTAAACTCGTCTTAAGTCAAAACAAAACAAAACAAAAAATAATAATAGAAAATATATAATTGTACAGCATTACTAAGTATTCAAAAGTAATCCAAGCAAGGCAGGCAGTCTGTTTCCGGTCAAAAATCCTTTATTAAGTACACAGACAAGCGATCCAAGTAAAACAAAAATAGAGTAATAACTTCCTCACAAGCTTTCTAAATATATATATATATATATATATATATATATATATATACTTTTTATCAGGCATGGGAGTGGTTTATTGTGCTGTAAAACAAAGCGTTATTGGTACACATGTTAAATTCACATCCCTTCCCCCATCAGTGTGACATTCGAGCTGGTTCTGCCCTATTTAGTAGCTGTCATAATAATATATAACCCTTATGTACTTTAAATAAAATTTATAATGATGTGGAATCTCTTATTTAAACAGATTATTGAGTAGATTATTAAGTCTGTGATTTTATCCAAGATAATATATTACATGGCTGAAAATATATCAACCTTAGTTCATTTGGCAATCAAAAAATATATATAAATATATACATATACATATGCATGTAAAAATCAATTTCTATTTTCATAACCTATTGTTAACAAAGATCACATTCGTCCTTCTAGACTTCTTCATGTCTGTGTACAAGAACCCTAAAAACAATCTATAAAAAATCTATAAAAATATATATAATTGTATAATTAGTTAGTATTCTTATTACACATCATTTTGAATAAAGTGGAAAAAAGAACCAGAAAAAATAAAAATAACAAAAAATGTATGTATGATGATGGAAACAAAATATACACTTAAATTTCAATTGATTTAAAATGGTATTTAAAACCAATTTGTAGAATAAAATAAAGTAAAATAAAATACAATTATTCATGTAAACAATGTGGCAATTTTCTAAGTTCCAGTCCACTTTTAATTGAACAGTAGTATATTAACTTACAAAGATATCTTTCTTTTAATGAATAAATCTAGTTATTTATTTATTTACTTAAAATTTAGTACCCCAGGAAGAACACTGATCTTCTTTGATCCCAGCAAAAATACAACCAAAGAACCGATAAACTTTAACCAATATCACTGTAAAAATGGTAATGTGAGAGTTAGCATGCACATATGTATAAGTCAGGATTATATATAGCATAAATGAACACAATTATAAGTAGATATGAAACAAGAATTCAGTTAGGAAAATAGATGAGAAGAGTACCTGTACTCTGCCATACCATCATATTGTATAGTATCGGTATGCAAAAAACAATATCCAAAGAACAAAATATTTACAGTAAGTACAACTGTTAGACATGGGATGTGAAGGAAAGTGAAGCACGAGTCAAATGAGGGGAAAGGTGGGAGACAGAAACGAGAGACAAAATAAAAAACAAAGTCAAGGTAGATAAAGGGGAAATATGCAGCTGTCTCTTACCAAGTCTTAGGAAATCTAGGCAATACTACTATATTCTGGGAACATGTTTGCTGATAAGCCAGGGTGCACCCAATTTTATGAATCATCATGTAAATATGGGGGTTTCAATGCCCCATCAGACAAGCCACTTTTAGTGTAGGTGTGATAGTTAAGCAGACACTGAGAGATGAATTAGAGGAGATGTTGGATCTGGGGGTAATAGTTTACTTTTGCTTTAACATGTGTTATTACAAAAATATAAACAAATAAACTTATCGTTTTATTTTCAATTCACAGTAATAGCACGTTTTCCTGATACCCAGTCTGAAATAGTCTTAAGTTCAAGAAGCCAGCAAGTGCAGGGAGGGCTGAGGTGATTCTAAAATGGGGGACGGCCAGTGAGCACTCTAGCTGTGCAGCTCCCTTAACTTTCAACAATATCTGACCTTTTGCCTGCGCATCCTGAGGAAAATTATCAACTTTTCAACAGAGGAAAAGGCAACAAGTAATCTGCTTAAATATTTCAGCTGTATTTTTCATCGGATAAACTTTTTTTGCAAGAAAAATAATACTCACTGCAACCAGATCCCTGAACCACATGGATTCTTCCAGATAAGTAGGCCTGTGTGAAAAAGAGAAGGAAAAAAGGACTTGTTTTAACATAAAATTGCCAGAATAAAAACAACTTCTGCACCTCTGTTTAGCTGACTATATTTTATCTGAAAAACAACTAAATCAATGCTGGAAATGGAAAATCAGCCACAGCAAATGGAAGCAGTAACTACCAAATCTAAACTATCAAATATAGTTACACCAGAAAAAGATATTTTGTCAAAAAGGCTAAAAGCAAATAAAATTCAGTCAGAAATGACTAAACCTGTCCTTGGAGCAAAGCAAGAACAAACCTTAACATTGGAAGACCTTAAAATTGCATTACAACCACTGCAAACAGAAGTTCAAGGATTTTCACACAAACTAAATACTTTTAGCTCAAACATGGACCAAATTATGCTCAAATTAGAACAAAATGAAGCAAAAATCATGGACAATGAACTAAAAATATAAAACTTGAATGAAAGTATACAGGCTGGTGCAAAGAATATTTCAGAATTGCAACAAAAAGTCCTGGACTTAGAAGCTAGAAGCAGACAGAATAATCTCATTATCAGAGGAATACCAGAATCTGTTGAAAACCCCCAACTAAATACAATTATTAAAGAAATACTAAGCAGAATACTGCAGGATAAAAAACTTCTGGAGGATATAACAATTGAAAGAGCTCACAGATCCATAAGTTGCTCACAAAACACAGACTATCCAAGACAGATATATGTCAGGATCCTTAATTCAGACCATGTACAATTAATACTATCTGCATATAAAACCAAGAAAACCCTCATATGGAGAGGACACAGAATCACAATAAGCTAAGACCTTCCTCTTGAAGTCAAGCAAAACTGTTAGAAACTAAATACTGTGCTTACCTGATAGAAAAAAAACATACACTTTCAGATGAAATATCCTGCTACATTAATATTCTACCATAAAAATGAAAAAAATATCCATAGATAAACCTGAAGAAGCAAAAGCCACTTTTCTCCATCTCTACAATGTAAATCCATCTTGAAAAAAGTTAATCCACCTTTGCTGAAACATCTGAATGACATCCTCTTCTGTTTTAGGCTTAATCCTGCCTTTTTCGATTTTTTTCTTGAGGTAAATGCTTTAATCCATTTATTTTTCCATTTCTGAGTAGGCCGCAAGGTCCGTTAGCTTTGCAACTTTCCATTACCCACAATTCCATGCAGCCACAAGTGTTTGCAATAACCTTTCACCTTTCAACTCATTTCATCATCAAAACAACCTAGGAGCCCAGTGCATTACTGGGAATGGATCTAAATGGCAGAAATGCGTCGCGGGTACAGTATTGTACATGAAACTGCATTTTTTTTCCTGAAAACAATCCATCCAAATAGTCGGAATTGTACTCAGACTGCTTGCTAACTGAACCTGTGCAGCAAAATGTAGGCAAATAGACTTATGAATACTTAATTTGCAAGCTAGAGCATTCTGAAGGTAATACAGTTAATTTAACTGCAGACTGTGTTTTCAGTGAAAGTGCTTGACCATATTAAGCTGATGATTGTGTGGAATATAACATCTGTTTTCTTCTCAACTGAATTATTAGGTGAAATCTTCCTATAATCATGTGTATATAATGCAGAGTTATATATTTAAAGAATAATCTGATAATTATATTAGCTAGCAGCTGCATGCTCATATATGTTGTTACAAAATTGCATTTGATGTTGGTCTTGCACCTAAAACAGACCTGCTCTATCTGTTAAACACCTTAAGGTAAAATATGCAACTGGAATGTGTAGGACAAACTAATAGAGTCTCCTAATATTGTAGAACTGATATAGCCAGTTAAAACATCTTCTTTTAGGCTGTATCACTAAGCAAATGTTTGTATATAGTGGAAGCAATGAAGCTAAAGGATACGTATCTGTAATACACATTTATTGAAGGTGAATAATAGAAATATTATTATTTTGTTGTTAGAGTGACAGTAGTAATATTCAATAATGCCTGTCTAGTATTATCTTTGATGTTCATAGATTTGGCTCATAAGACTACATTGTACTGTTTTTTTTCTCTTTTTTTACTTTGCCTTTATTAGTCAGGCATATTATGTAACTTCTCATGCACCTTCCGACTTGTTATAGCTTAAAACAAAATGACATTAGGATGTTTCTATGGCTTCAAAGGTTTTAATCTAAGAACTAATGATCTTAATTGGAGTTTTAGTATATTTCTTTATTTATAAGGCTATCTAAAGTATTTTGAGTGTATTAGCTAACATACTAAATATGTTTAAAATGGTAAGATATTAAAAAATAGATTCTGAATATGGGTATAGGGAGGTTGCTATGCATAGTTGATGCATATGGTTGTGTACATTTGGAAAGTAGTAGGTAATTTTGACATCCCTCTGCTCTACAAGATTTTTACCCAGATCCAGTCACAAATATCCTTTGATTTTGATTTAGATTTTATAAGTTTTGTTTATCTATCATTACAGAGGGATGGGTGGTTAGGCACTCATGGGGGGGGGTAGGAGAACAGAAGTCACTATACAGAAAGTACTAACTAACACAAATAAACAACAGTATCTCTTTATGATGTCAATTGCTTATTATTTGCTTTATTAACACTAATCAATAAATATTTTTTAAACTTTCAGAAATTATATCTCTGGATTCATGGAATGTTAAGGGGGTTTCAGACAAAAGTAAAAGGAAACTAGTAATGCAGGGAGAGAAAAAGTAAATGGGTCAAGCATATGGTAGCTGCTGGACATAATTCTACTTCTAGAGGGGTTGCTATTATTATTAACAAAACATATCAGGGGGAAATTGTTTCCACGAAAACTGACTTAAATGGCAGATGGGCGTTGTTTATCTCTAAATACCATAGCATAGATAAACCATTACGTTTCCTAAATATCTATAGTCCCTGCTCTAATCAAAAACTTTTATTTATGAAATCTTTAACTTACTTATTGAATTCCCTAACCATTTATATATAATTGGGGGAGACTGGAATGCATTATTGGAACATGGCAAAGATAGATCCCATAAAAAAACAAGCAACCGCATAGCATAAATATAGCCCTTGGTGAACTACAAAATACTTTCGGTCTATTCGATCTGTATGAGAATTTCCAGCATAACAAACCAATATCTAGATATACCTTCTTTTCTACATCTCATAAATCTTGGTCAAGAATAGATGCCTTCCTAATCTCTCAATTCTTTTGGTCATATAAATTAAAATACTGCATTTCACCTAGATCTATCTCAGACCATTCAAAAATCAGTCTATTCATAAACCTGCTAAACCTCAAATAAAACATATCTTACTTCAATAAGTGGACTTTAAATCCAAATATTTTTCAGAAACAAGAGGTAGCAAAAGAGATAAATAGGATACTCAGTTAGATGAAGAAATCATAACTACTCCAATATCTTTTGATAAGCAATGGGAAGCTGCTAAAGCAGTTATTAGAGGTGTCATAATTCCAAAATCTGCCTGGTTTAATAAAAACTACAATAATACCAAAACCACACTAGAATCGCAAATTGCATCAGCAGAACTAGAACTGCAAACAAAAATATTCAAAAGAATTAGAGGAAAATGTATGGAATGGCAAAAACAACTGCATAAACATTACTTAGAAAACTTAACTTTTTAGAAAGCAGGTCCTTATATCAGTACTCAAAATGGGCACAAACACCCTCAAGATTTTTAGACAGACTAATAAATATTAAGAGAGGCCCACCAAGAATCAAAGAATTACATTATGAAGGATGCATAATTCAGGAAAACCAAGACATTTTAAGTGTATTTGAGAACATATATAAAAGGCTGTACAACATGCACTTACCACCCTCAAATGAGAAATGTAAAGAGTTCATTCAAAACTTAACATTTCCACAAGTTATACAAGAACAACAAAAACTTTTAGGGGCAACACTTCACCTAATAGAGATAAAAGAAATAATAAAAAATCTCAAGCCAGGTAAATCTCCAGGACCGATTCACCTCTGAATTTTATAAAATATTCTCAAAACCTGTTTCTAAAATCCTACTTAAAGTATATAATTATATAATACAACATGGGATAACAGATATATATATATATATATATATATATATATATATATATATATATATATATATATATATATATATATATATAAATAACTCTAAAACCATCCTTCTACTTAAATGGATCCTACTAATTATAGACCATTAGCCCTCATAAACATTGACTTTAATATCTTTGCCCAGATCTTAGCCAACAGGTTGAAGAATATACTCCCCTCTATTATATCTCAAAATCAGCTGGCTTTCATGGTAAATAGTCAAACAAATGATAACACTCCGTTACTAGACACAGCTATCAGATTACTTAAAACAGATAAACATCCCAAATACGTTATTGCCGCAGATGCAAGCAAAGCTTTCGGCAGAGTAAATCTACACTTTTTATTTAATGTTATGCCTTTATTCAGATTTCCTCAACAATTTATTAATAAAGTCAAGGTCTTATATCAGATGGCCTCTACTTCCATTCAGATTAACAATAATAGGACAAAACCTATCCCCATTTCAAATGGCACAACACAAGGGTGTCCACTTTCTCCCTACCTCTTTAATTTATATTTAGAACCCTTACTTCTTTTTATATCACAAAAATATTTTCTACACATTCCAAGAGTATTAAATACTAAAATTATTAATTCGGCATATACCTACAACTCCCCACAACAGATCTTCCTAAAATGCTGACAGCCATTGACAAGTTCTCAGAGATCTCAAATTACAGACTAAATCCCAACAAATCTCATCTCTTCCCACTAAATCCCATTGGACATATGCACTTTTACTTCCTGGAGAGTGAGATTAAGCTAACTTATCAACTAAAATACTTGGGGGTAATATATACTCCTAATTTTAGTGACATTATTAAAAATAATTTAACTCACACCTGGAATACTATTAAAAATGATATGAACAGATGGAAAAATATCAATATGTCTTTGTTATCAAAAAATAGCGTCATTAAGATGAACCTGCTACCAAGAATTATTTTCCAAATGAACGCTGCCTTCACAATTATATCCCCAAAATTTTTTATAGATATGGAAAGAACTATATCCAGATTTATTTGGTATCCCAAAGCTACTAGAATCAAATATGAAAAGCTTATACTACCTAAATCTAAAGATGGATTAGGGTTACCTGATTTTAAACTGTACTACAGTATTATTAATGCATATAGGCTATGTAAAATTTTGAATTACAAATCAAAAACAAATGTATGGTCCCCCTTATGGTCTAGAATTTGGTATGAACAAATTAAGACACTTGGGTGCAATCCTAGGGCTCTCCTATTCCTAAATCTAAATCAAAAATCTATCTTTGTTAAGAACTTATATCCACTTATTAAACAAATGGTATTAACAACTCAAAAGCTTTTTTCATCTGTACAATTATTAAATGCCCTCCTTTAACTGCAACCTATACACCTTAAACCTAATTTACTATTAAATAATCAACTGATACACTTGCAGGATTTTCCCTTAATAAGAGATCTTATACTATGGGAAATTTACAAATGGAAGGACTGTGACATAACACAATTATGAGAGAAATGAAATCTCCCAAAGAAATACGTAAATATTATGAAGTCACTCTGATACCTTATAAGCACTAAATTTCCATCTGATAATTTTGATAAACAAGACACTAATTTATCCCAGTTAATTCTAAAAAATCTAGCAACCAAGGGGAAAACAATTTCCAGAGTCTACAAACTTATAATTGATATAAAACATCAGAATTGTATGTTATTTTCATCATACTGGCAAAAGAAAAAAACACAAATTGCTGAACAAGATGAAAAGGATGCCATAGAAAACACGTTCAAATTCAGTCCATTCAAAAAGTTGCTTTTAACACAACTTATGATTAACAATAATGTATATTTTACCCCTCAAAAAAATTGTAAATTTAATAACAAATACCCACCTGGACATCCTCACTGCACTAAGCAACCAGCAAACATTCTCCATGTTATGTGGGAATGTAATAAAGTTCATAACCTATAACCTATGGTGTTCATTAAAGGCAAGACTAGAGAAAATGGGCTACCAAAAAAGTACTTTATCCTGGTAAACTGCTATATTGCACATTAATATAAATAATCTTCCAATAGTCTTAAAGCATGTCCTCATCACCATATGTGCTCTTGTCAAATTCTGTATTACAAAGAATTGGACCCTTGCAACCCCACTCTCATGGGAAGGTTTTAACAATTTAACAATCAAATACATCTCCTCCCACAAGATACTATATGCTATTAAGAAACATAAATACTACCAAGAGTATTGGGAATACCTATTAGATTTCATTCTCAAGAAGTAAAAATATTAATTTTAGAAGTGAAATATTCAATATATGTAAGAAAGTCAATAAGGATATATTTAGAACCTTATTATCACTGTCATTTTATAACTCTTTATGTTGATAAGCTGTTCACAAATAGATGTACCCTATGTAAAGGTTTTAGTTTATCTTTCCCTTGTATGTATAATATCCCCCTAAATAGCTAATTGTTACTGTTTTGTTCTTCTTATCACTGCAAAATAAGTGGTTAGTCCAAAAAAAAACTGGATTCTTGAAGTGACTTATTTTATATATTGTATATAGGTTGTTATGGTTGGTTGTATGTTGTATGTGTTTTTTGTTGTCAAAAGTCTTATATATTGTAACCTTAAAAACTGCAATAAAGACATTTTTGAAAAAAAAAAAGGGAGGGCTGAGGTGGTAGATGCGGACATTAGATGAGGTGGTCCCACCATAATGGTCCATAATAAGGCCCAGGATTGCTAAGGCTGGCCCTGATCACATAGATTTGCTTCATAGGTAATACAGATGGTTAATGTTATGAGGTGCTAATAAGCTTTCAGTTATATTTCCATGTGTGTTTTCCTTGTTCTACATTTGCTTGCCCTAGTGTATGATGCTGAGCTAATCACTTAATTAGACATTACACTTTTACGTTACTCATGAAAAGAGACAATTGTGCAAGTGGGTTTGCTCAGTTAACAAATAATTTTATATAAAAAAAAACAAATGTAGGACCTACAATTTTAATAATTCAAAATATATACTAGAACAATGATATTAATTATTAATTTATATTGGGCATGCAATGCCATTTACCATTTTGTGCTCTCGCACACTCATACCCACTACTCATCCATTTTCAAAATCTGCTTTATCCATTTTGGGGTCAGACTCTTGTTGATTCATTCTTCTTCAGGCATCTTTTACTTAGGCAGCAATACAGTGAACTCCAAGAACAGCTTCAGTGGTTCTCCAGGTTATTTACCCACTTTTGATGCTGGAAAGATCAGTCAGTTGTGCTTTCTTTTCCCACAAAGGATGTTAATGTAAGATTCTCCCTACATGAGTTATCCATAGCAGACTTCAGTTAAGTCAGAAAACAGAGGTCTCTTCTGTCCATATTAATGACAGTTTAGGTGGATATAAAATATTTTGTGATTTTCATTACAAAGAACAGGGAAATATTCATTCATTTGTTCTTTTTTTAATGTAGTGAACACAAGGTTTATCAAAATAATGTCCAGATTCAAAAATCAAAGGTTTATTTGCAAAAGTTTCTTAGCCCCATCAAATACCCTTCAAGCAATATAAATGTACAGAATTCAATATCTGGTCTACAAAAACAAAAGAAAAAAAAGTCAATGGTTGTACAACACATCAGTTCCTCATGTGCCGTTTCCATGTGCCATTACTTCTTATAAAATGCATATTCGATGTATTCAGTCAAAATCTAATGACTACAGCTTATCCCTAATTTATGCATCCTGTCTGGATTTTCTTTCATAAACTTCATACGTAAGAATATAACCACATAACTTTCTTAAAATGATTTTCTTACTTTTATTCTCTACTAATAATCAAAATGTTTTCAATCTCTAATCTGAAAAAGGATAACACTCTCATTTGCCTCCGCTCCTTTAAGCTTTCTAAAAGAATATTGACTTTCATTGACAGTTGCTCATGAGAGAGATTTCATGTTAAATCCTGCATCTACTGAACGCCAATCTACCAAATCAAATCTCTGTACTACCAAGGAAAATCTCAATATGAATAATTCATATCACTCGATCACTGCCTCATAACATCTTTTTTTCAAACTTATTTTCCAGTCCCAAATCTTTGCTTGATAATTAGCATGCCATCCAATATTTTGCAATTTCTTTTTCTTCCTTTTGACTAAGCACCCATTTTAAGAAGGCTGTGCTAGTGGTGTAATTGGTAGCACACTTGTTTTTTGTGCTTGAAGACCAGAGGGCTGTGAGTTCCATTCCCAGTCTAGTTGCTTAGATTGCTGACATTTGCAGTGTAACATTAGGGGGTGTTATATTTCTGTGTGTGCCATTCTTTTGATGAGACATTAAATTGCTGTCTCATCTTCCTGAGTTGGTGGTAGCTCAGGTGGATCTAAATGATCCCATGGCACCTATCGAAATGACTAGAGAAAGGTTGCTAACGCCCTGACCAAATTTCCCCCATAATATAAATACTCCCTTGGGTCTCCACTAAAAAGAGATCACTGGGCTACTAGGACTAACCTGGCCTACAAAAGATAAATAAATAATATACAATGACCATCTATTAATATTCCAAAAGTAGCACGCTGGTTGGTCAGCCCAATCAGCATGCCCATTGTAAATTTGAGCATATAGCAATGGAAAAAGGTCCGGTCACCCAGACTTTTTCCATTAATATATGCCATAAAAATTTCACTTAAAAAAAAAAAAAAAAAAAAAATTACAAAACCAGACATTTGAAACCAATGAGAGAGACGGGACAGACAAAAATTAAAGAATAATCAAGTACATTATGAAAAGCTAAAGAAACGTACCTGATTATCCTTTTATTTCCCATGTCCCATCTCTCCCGCTGTCCCATACCTTCAGTGTCCTGGTATCTTTTTTTAATTAAAAAAAAAAAAAAAAGCAGAGATCTTCCTTTCTCTGTTGCTTCCTATACACCACAGCACCTGCCACACAGCACTGATGTACTGCGTAAGTGTGTGAACGAAAGTCCCATGCACATGCGCAGTACATCTAAAAAAGCATCAGGATATCCAAGAAAAGCAGAAGAACACCACGGAGACATCTTACAATAACATTATTTAAGAAAAGTAAATATTTTTTTTCTTAAATAATGTCATTGTATAATAGCAATAACCGACTCTGTGGTGTGGTATATTGAAGATTTACTCACAGTTGTCTTTGTTTAATCACTCTGTCTTCATCCTCATGATTAAACCACACCAACCGTGGGTAAATCTTCAATATACCACACCCACATCTTCAGTTATTGCTATAATACATATCTTAACACTTCCATAACCACATCATTGCCCTGCTTGATTACCATTTTTTTTAAAACTATAAAAAACAAAAATGAAAATATTTAAACCTCTTTTTTCTCTCTTTTTTTACACATTACCCACCTCACAGTTGATCTGAAATAATATCTCCATATTACTCCAATGAAAATGCCTAATAATGTTTTTCAGATTCTCTACAAAATGATGCCTTCTCTTTTCAATGAGCTTTTCTAAAATGTACTTTTAATAACATGCATTTGTATCCAAAATGAAAGCTTAATCACCCTTAGAATGTTGTAAAACCATTTAATACTTCAATTATTCTTTTTTTAGTCTTGTCTATCTCCTTTTTTATTCCTAAATTGAGTCCTAGCATAACTAAACATATCTGATTTATCGGTCCTACCTATATTTACCATTTACAATACCTTTTATACTTTTGCATACTTAATTGTAGGCCTGTGTCCCATTATGCACTCCTCAGTTGTTTGAGAAATTCTGAAATGTAACTTTGATTCCTTCTAACATAACTAAATCACATGCATAAGTAAGAAAATCTTGTGCCCTAATTTTATCCTTTACTACACAAATCGAATCCTTACCCTCTGTATTCATGTAACCTACCAAAAAATTACCAAGTACCCAAACAATAATGGACTTAATGGACATCCTTGTATTATACTAATAGCTGCTTTGTTCTGGGTTTTTTTTTTCATGTTTTGCCATTGCTGTCTATTGATCATCAGCCCAGTCACAGGGAACTGGCCCATTTATTCCCCATCACCTGGGCATGTGTTGGCTGATAGGGATCATCATTTAGACAGCCATTAGGGATGATTTGAGGTTTTCTCTTTAGAGTCTCCATCTCTGATGCATGTACCCAATACAAATAAGCATGGGGAGGGTCATAGAATGGGATGACAGCAAATGATATCCTGTAACTACCACAAGGGGTCACTAAATGAACCCTCATCACAAGGAACATAGTCAGGAATCTGTGGCCTCTGCTATGGAGCCAGGTAGCCATTTTGATCTTACTACCTAATAACCCATTAACAAAAGAAGATAAGCAACTATTTCTATACACATGTTTTACAAAACAACAGAATTTAACACCAATTGATAGCACCACACAACATTTATCAAAAGAAAATCGGTGCTTGTCTATTACCATAGTTAGATCACAAGCAACTGTATAATCTTAATAATCTTAGATTCATAGATAGTTACTGTGCATGTAGTCCAGAAGACCACTGAAAAACCTAGCTCTAATTTCCAGTTGCCCCAAAGCACTGCCTGGTAAAGTGACTTACTCAAAATCATACAGTAGGCAGATGAATTCAGAGGGACTCAATCCCTGTACCACAAGAAGCAGCTCATTAAGAGCTCATAGTCTTTAGCCTCTGCACTAATTAATCCTCATTAATCAAATCTAATGATCTTTCCTTTTTTCTAGTCCAAAAATATCTGGGCATTTCTTTATCATGTCATAACTGTGAAATCTTTGCCAGTAATTTATAATCTGTATTTCACTAAGTCCCCAGTTCTGTAATTTTAGAACTCCCTTTACTGGTTCAAAATGGCCGCTGTTCTGTGGGCACTGCTATCACCTTGGTCTCTGATATACCCTGGATTAAAACAAACCCAGAAGGCAATGCAGAATTAATAATACAGAAATAACTAGATATGTACTGCTAATATCATCCAGCAAACAAAAGACAAAGAAAAAGTGACAGATTCAGCTCAGAAACAGCAGGATTAACTAAGATTTCTGAATAACAGCTTAAGCCATGTGCTACTAAGGCCCTGCATCTGACTACAAGATTGGTAAAACACTATACAGCAAGATGTCAAAAGAGGAAAATAATATGGAAACAACAACAACTAAGACCCAATTCTCAGCACTAGCCTCACCTGAGAAAGACACAACCTCAAAAAGACAAAAGACAACTAAACAAACTGACAACTCTAAAACTACAAATAAATCCAAGACATACCAGCCAGCTAATCTGGGAGACATAACATCTGCCTTATTGCCTATCCAGCAAACAATAAAGGACTTATCATTACAATTTCAAACCTTTGGTGACTCATTCAGCCAAATAATATCCAGACTGGAAAAATCTGAGTCCAAAATAATAGAAAATGAAATAAAAATAGACTTATTTCTCAAAGAACTGATGCCCATGACAAAGAAATACAAAACTTACAAGCAAAAATAACAGACCTGGAAGCAAGATCTCGAAGGAACAATATTATCATTAGAGGAATACCTGAAACTGTACTTCATAACAATCTAATACCAACAATCAAGAAAATAATAAATTCCCTGCTAGAGGAACCTGAAGAAATGCAGCAAATAACAATAGAGAGAGCCCACAGAGCCCTGAGAGAAATGCAAACACCACTGAAACCAAGACCTGTCTATATTAAAATATTAAACTATCAAGATGTAAATAAAATCATACTGGCAGCAAAGAAAAAAGGCACACTCACATGGAATAATAATAAAATCTCCTTTGCTCAAGACCTCCCAATATAAATAAGACAAGCAAGACAACTACTATCTCCATACTGCAGGTTCCTAATAGAAAAAAAAAATCAAATTTCAGATGAAATATCCAAATCAGTTAATCTTCTACATCAAAAAGGTTGCATACATAGTCGCTGACCCCAAAGAGGCAAAAGAGACATTCCTGGCCATTTCCAAGCAAATTCCACCTACAGAAATGAAATAAATCCACAAAAAAACAATAAAGGACCCTTGGGTGAAGAAACGACCCCATTCACGAGCAGTCTAGCTGGGGTCCAACTCTGAAAGCTTCCCCTTGCTGTCTAGGCCCTTAAATCCATGATGTGAGCCATGAGGAACACAGGAAAAGGAAGTACAGCCTGGGTAGGAACCAAAAATCAACTGCCGTTTCTGATGTGCGAATATAGGAAGGAACCTCCTCCTGGGACATTGGTCTGCAAAATCGGTCCCCCTATGATTTTGAGGGCTCCATTAAGAAGAACAGTCATATAAAATGGATCTCAGCAAGCTCCAAAAGATTTTACTGCCTGAAAAATGAAAATTGATCTGCACTAGCTAAAAGAAAGCTGCACCATATATGTCAAACAACCTGCAAACAAAACCTTGAAGAAATAAGGTACTGTTGAACTGAACCATTAACTAAAACAGTACACCCAGTGCTGTGTAGGTGAATGAAAATCCAGCCTTAAATAATAGGCAAGAAATAAACTGTCAGAAACAGGCTAGCTCATAGATTAATATTGGGAAAAAAAGGAAAAAAAAATGTTAAATGTTTTATGTAAATACTAGAAATGTGTTAAAAGATCCTGGGAGGAAAAATAAGTCAAATGAAAGAAAAATGTAAAAATGACAAGATTGATATATATTTAGAGACTAGGGGTAATAACTGGTCATTAAACCCTAATTTACTTTCCAAAATGGATGTAATAAAAGAAACAGAAGCAATACTAAAAATAGTTTTTACAAATATCGCTAACTCCCAAGTACCAACTGACATAGAATGGGCTGCAACCAAAGCACAAATTAGAGGATTGTTTATCAAAAAAGCAGCATACTATAAAAAAAAACAACTGAAGGAGGAACATACACTGAAAGGGAAAATAGAGCATCTTGAAAAAGAATTAATAAATAACCCTAAGAACCAAACAGAAGCAGAACTTTTAAAACTGCAAAGGGATCTATATATGTTAGATACCAGGAACCTATATTTTTATGAAGCCAGAATGTTAGCCACTTATGCAGATGAAGTTCAAATACCATCTAGAGCTCTGGCCAGAATTATCTCCCAACACAAAAATGCCTCCAATATATCAGAAATAAACTACAGAGACAAAAACTACACAAAAAATGAAGACATTATTAAAACATTTGCACAAATATACTCTCAAATATATGGAGCACAAATACTACAAACCTCAAAGGAAGATATAACTCTTTTCCTTCAAAAACTGAAATTCCCTAAACTAAATTTAGACCAACAAAAAAAAATAACTGAACCGATATCCATCAGTGAAATTATTACAACAATCAAACACTTAAAAGCGCATAAGGCTCCGGGTCTGGATGGACTCACATCAGAATTTTACAAAGCATTTTCCCCCTTGAATTACTATACTATACACCGAATTACATAATAAACTATAAAATAAATGATATCCACTTTAATGCTTCTAAAACCATCTTTATAATAATAGAACACATAGACCCCAAAAACCCTGACAGCTACAGACCCATCTCCCTCTTAAATATAGATACTAAAATATTTACCTCTATACTTGCAAACAGAATGAAAAATCTGATAGAGAAAATCACCTCCCCAGAACAATCTGGTTTTACGCCACATAGACAGACTACTGACAATACATTAACATTCGATGCACTAATATCCTACGCTAACCGATATAATATCAACATCTACACAATGGTAGTGGATGCCCACAAGGCATTTGATAGGGTTAAGCTAGAATTCTTACTCCAAACAATACTCTACTTTAATATACCCATTAACTTCATTCAGATCATCCAAACTCTCTATAGCAACCCATACCCATCTCTATATATATATAAATAAAATTTGGTCAAATAGGATTCTAATAAAAAATGGAACAAGACAAGGATGCCCATTATCACCCTTCCTGTTTAACCTATACCTAGAACCACTCTTTCTATACATTAAACAAAATACATACCACAATCCTCCATCAACGCACAACTTCAAAGTATACCTCACTGCATTTGCGGATGATCTGAACATATACTGTACTACACCAAATTCAGTTATAAACAAAATAATAGCTCCAGTTGAACATTTCTCGACTATGTCTAACTACAAACTAAACCTCAATAAAACTAATATTTTCCCCCTAAAACACCCAAACTCATCTCACTAATACCATTGTTAAACACAATAAAAATAAAAGAAGAAACTAAATACCTGGGAATCACCTTTTTCCAGAATAACAAAGACTTCTACCAACACAATGTAAA
This sequence comes from Protopterus annectens, assembly GCF_019279795.1. NCBI lineage: Eukaryota > Metazoa > Chordata > Ceratodontiformes > Protopteridae > Protopterus > Protopterus annectens. The sequence continues at coordinate 380,553,410 of NC_056733.1, forward strand.
CCTTAAATGGCAAAATATAATGCAAGACTGTAAAAGATGGAACCACCTAAAACTACCATTCTTGGCCAAAGTATCAATAATCAAAATGAACATTTTCCCTAGACTAATGCATATATTCATGACATCACAGACAATAATACGTAATAAATTCTTCAAACAAATTCATACCTTCCTAGCAAAATTTATATGGGAACCCAAAAAAAAACAGAATCTCCTATCCAAAATTAACACTCCCTAAAAGCAAAGGAGGACTAAATCTACCAGATTTTAAAATGTACTACTCGATCATTAACACTAACAGAATACTAAGAATAGCTGAAATAACCCGTCAATGGAAAATTGGTCTCCTCTTTGGGTGACAATCTATTATAGATATATTAAAGCTCTAGGTTTCAATCCCAAAGCACTTCCAGTCCTGAAGCAGAAAGAAATACAAACGTATAACATTATAGAGCCCTTAAAATATTCTATCAACTTAGCGCAAAAACTCTTTCAGTTCTTGAACCTTGGACAAGCCATGACAATACTGCAACCCCTTTAAAAAAACTCAAATTTAAAAATAAACAATAAGATGCTGGACTTAGTCTCTTTTCCCAGACTGAAAGATAAAACAATCCAAGATATTTATCCTTACCTTAACTGTTCAATACAAGAAATGAGGACCAACTTAAACCTCCCTAAATCACACATAACAATCCTAAGACAAATCAAAGAACTGTGTTCCGGTTACCTCCAAAATGCTACTATGATCATTAGTGATGTAGAAACTTGTAGCAAGTTTTGGAAAACTATTATCACAACAAAGAAAACTATTACTAATTCATATAAAGTGATAAATGAAATCAAATACCAGAAAGACCTCCTCTTTTCTAACTACTGGAGAAAAATTAAACCATTCATAGATGATCAGCAAATAAGCCAGGCAATCAATCTAACACTGAAGATTATACCCCTCAAAAAGTTAGCATACACTCAGCTCATGATCAATAATAATACTTATTTTACACCTGCAATCCTACACAAATTTAGCACATCAAAATCACCTTTCTGCCCACACTGTAAGGACCAGACAGCTGACTTAATCCATGTATTTTGGAGCTGTAAATGTGTCTATAAACTCTGGAACTCTCTCAAGGTACAATTACAAAAAACGGGTTATCAAACATCAACATTAACGTGGGAATTCACTCTATTACACATTCTCCCACCCAACATACCAAGAAAACAAGCAAATGCACTTTTAACAATCTTCCTACTAATGAAACTGTATATAGCTTTTAAATGGCTAGATATGATAAATATCTCTTGGGAGGGTTTTAAACAAGTAGCTATACAACACCTTTTAGCTCATAAAATAGTAATAGATAAATGAAACAAAAACATGAAATCCAGAGAAATTTGGGAACAGACCTTTAATATCATATCAGCATAATTCATCACACAGCAACTTAGAAATACACTCTAATTGAACCGAAGAACACATACAAGTTCAGATTTTAAATAATAACTTGGATATTACGAATGTATATACTGTCTGTATAACTGTGGAATTAACAGTGAAAGCATCTATGGACATAGTGTAAATCGATATGTTGTACGACCTATATCCTGTGGTATTGACATCAATGTATAACATATATATATATATATATATATATATATATATATATACGGTCATGTTGTAAGATGCTTTTTATCTGTGACATTTATTAATGTAAAAATAAAAATAAAAATTATTGAAAAAAAAAACCTCCCTTTACTAACGCTTCCCAGAAAACTCCTCCTGAAACCATTCATTATACACTGATACCACATGTAATAAAACATAACAAGTTCCAATCCATCCATTTTATGTGACTTGTCTGTTTTTACTGAATTTAAAGCAATGTGTACATCCTTGTCTAATTCTGACTTACCTTCTACTGGAATGTTGTTAATTTCCTAATCACAGCTACCTGGTCTTTGATTTCTTGCTTGCAACTCATCCAAATACCATTCAACTATTATTATTGAGTCCTACTGGTATAAAAAATGTATCTGTATGATCAAAAATGCATTCTGTGTAATCCTTTAACTTTTTCTTACATATTATCTCAGTACAAGAAAAATGTATTTTTCTAGCCCTTAATAAAGAACTATTCCGAATCTATCTTTAATTATTTCTGAGTTCTTATAACTTTTAATCTTGATGTTAAGCCAATTATTTTACTTGTTTTATTTACAGTTCATTGGGTATTGCACTCATCATATCCTTATATTTTAATTTTCTTTCTGTCTGAACGTCTTAACTCACTCAAGTGTATAACACCATTTTTTAAGCTTCCCATAGCTCCTTATGGTGTCCAGACCTTTTTTTGTGCCTGGCTTCTTTAACCCAGTGATTTATCAGCTACAAATAATAGGCAGTATTAGAGCTACTAACAAAATGTCACTAAGCTTATTAGTCTAGGATGTCCTGCAGTAGAGGAATGAGTCAATTAATTTGCTATGTATTCATATTTTCACATTTGTGTTTATGCTCATATTTTCATAGCTGAGAACCTGACATGTTATTAAAGGGTAACATATAAACTGCTATGGTAGGGGACAGGAAAAATGAATTGCCAATGTCCATTTATATTATATTAAACCTGAGATATTGCTAGCTGTTTGTTAGTAATTATAAAAATAAACAATATTTCTGTAGGTACTTAATATTTCAAAAACCAAGTGACTTACAAACTGTTGCAAGACATCAGCTGAGACTTTAGATGTCCTTGAAGAAAATTGTTTTTAATATTTGCACTGTAAGTTGTACATCTTTAGAGATTTTCAATGTTATCTACATTCCCAGTTATAGGATTAAGCATATGTTTCCATATTTCTATAAAAAAATTCAATAAACATGCACTCATAAATGAATTTCTGTTGTCATCTGAAACCTTATGTCTGGTTAACAAAAATGTTCTCTAACAATAAATGTCTAGGTAGTATAGTTTCTTAGCTGACAACATAGTGGGGTGGGTTGGGCATACTGTAAGCAGACTGGAGCCCTGTGGCTCAGGTTTGCTCCTAGATAAACACAGTTAAGCAAGGGGGGGTGTCTGAGTCTGCCTAGCACTCTTTACATTGCCTAAGCGAGTGTGCGCGCCGCGGACCTGGTTTTAAAAAAAAAAAGGTAAACCAGGAAATAGCAGCTCTGTGAATATTTGAGCACTGTGTTTATGTGGCACGCCCCTGGACTTAAACAGGAAGGCAATCTGAAGGGAAAACAGTAGTAGGAAGTTAATAAAGGAGAACTAGCATAGCTGGCAGATGAAATGTATCAGAATCAGCCAATTACACAGGCAGCAGACCAGCCCAACCCAGAACACTACTATAAACTATGCAAACACCTTCCACTCTGGTTTTTACCATACTCTACACCACCGATGTATACAAGTGGGGAAGTTTTAACAGACAAAACAACAAAATGATAGGGGCTGCATTAGCTATCATACAACAACTTGTGGAATAGGCTGAGGGTGGTGAGGATGTGAATGCTGCCAACCAACCCACAGTGAAGAGATGGAGAAGAGTGTACAGATCCAGGGTAACCTACCAGGAGCTACATGAGCTGGATATAGTGGAGCGCTATAGGGTCGACAGGGACCTCCTACAGCAAATTGTTGAGCTGTGCCGGCCATGCCTGACACACAGAACTAACAGAGGGGAGCCCATCCCAGTGGATAACAAGGTATGTGTAGGCCTAAGAATACTAGCTACAGGTACCATCCAAAGGCCAACTGGGGATATCATGGGGATCTCACAGGCATCAGCATCCAGGGTGCTCCACCAGTTACTGGATGCCATGTCAGCACATGCCAGTGAGAATGTATATTTCCCCAACCCCTGTGAGGTGCTGGCCAGCAATATGCAACTGTTCCACCAAATAGCAGAATACCCTGAGGTAGTGGGTGCTATACACTGCATGCATATACACATCAAAGCACCACCCGGTAAGCAGGGTAGGGTCTACATCAACCACAAGGGCTTCACCTCCATCAACTGCCAGGTCATGTGCGATGCCCTGGGCATAATAATGAATGCATGTGCTGACTGCCCTGGAAGCTATCACAATTCCACATCTGGCATCTGACGCAGCTGTGCCAGAGATTTGCCAATGGGGACATCCCTCACTGTCACCTAGTGGGGGATGCTGGATACGCACTGGAGCCATGGGTGATGACATCCATCAGAAATGCACACACACTCAAACAAGAACACCATAATGAGGCACATGCACAGACCAGGATTATAATAGAGCATGTGTTTGGGATGCTCAAGACATGGTTCCAGTGCCTGGACACATCTGGTGGAGCCTTGCAGTACTCACCAGCTACATGTACCCAAATTGTCATCATATGTGCCATGCTACACAATATGATGCTGTGGAAACAGCTGCAGCAGGAACAGCATGGGGCAGGGCCACACAGCTCCCCACCATTGCCAAGGCCTGCACAGGCACAAAGTGACTCTGAGGAGGACCAACTTGAGCCTGCCCCAGTAGGCAGAAGGAGACATGCCCAGTATGCCCTGGCCTTGGCAAAGAGGCAACACATAGCACATACACTGACACAGGAGGGACCCAAGGAATAACACCTCCCTCTGACTCTTACATACAGTAAATGGGATGCCAAACATGACACTACCTGTGCTCAACCATGTGCAGGGAGTGTACTATGTGCATCAGACATAAGCAGCCCTGCAGCACCACCCTCAATACTGGGACACCCACAAGGTAAGTGACTCACACATGTCAGGCAGGGAGGTTTACATACCCATCAACAGTCACAGCCAGCAGGACAGGTGTAGACAAGCACAAACAAAGGCTGTGCTATGGCCTCTGAATGATGCCTATAGGTAACCTCACCCCCAGGCCTACACAGACAGACTACAGCAGGTCAGGCAGTGGGATGTTAGTACTGAAGGGTAGAAAGTCAGAGACTAATATGTAGCTCAGTCAAAGCTAAGACCTATAGTACACTGATATGCCTCTAGTCAGCATGATAGGTGAGAATACAGAATGAAATGGAGTACCTGACATACCAGTACAGTCATAGCAAATGTATACAAGTGTCAGGTGTGCCCCCCCATCCTACGTAGAAATGTAATAACAGTCAGATGTGTCCCCCCAATCCTGTGTAGAAATGTAGTAACAGTCAGGTGTGCCCCCCCATCCTGTGTAGAAATGTAGTAACAGTCAGGTGTGCCCCCCAATCCTGTGTAGAAATCTAGTAACAGTCAGGTTTGCCCCCCAATCCTCTGTAGAAATGTAGAAACAGTCAGGTGTGCCTCCCCCAATCCTGTGTAGAAATGTAGAAACAGTCTGGTGTGCCCCCTCATCCTGTGTAGAAATGTAGTAACAGTCAGGTGTCCCCCCCCCAATCCTGTGTAGAAATGTAGTAACAGTCAGGTGTGCCCCCCAATCCTCTGTAGAAATGTAGTAACAGTCAGGTGTGTCTCCCCCAATCCTGTGTAGAAATGTAGAAACAGTCAGGTGTGCTCCCACCAACCCTACCTATTTATGTAGTAACAGTCTGGTGTGCCCCCCAGTCCTATGTAGAAATGTAGAAATAGTCAGGTGTGACCCCCATCCTGTGTAGAAATGTAGTAACAGTCAGGTGTCCCCCCCCAATCCTGTGTAGAAATGTAGTAACAGTCAGGTGTGCCCCCCAATCCTCTGTAGAAATGTAGCAACAGTCAGGTGTGTCTCCCCCAATCCTGTGTAGAAATGTAGAAACAGTCAGGTGTGCTCCCACCAACCCTACCTATTTATGTAGTAACAGTCTGGTGTGCCCCCCAATCCTCTGTAGAAATGTAGAAATAGTCAGGTGTGCCCTCCCCAATCCTGTGTAGGAATGTAGAAACAGTCAGGTGTGCTCCCCACAACCCTATGTAGAAATGTAAGAACATATATGTGTAGGTATAATACCAGTGGAGCACAGATGCACAGAGTTGGCCAAGGTAGCAGGATAGGCTGTAGTATCTGCACAATATGCAGGTATGTGTGTGTTAGGTTGGTGTGTGTTTCATATTGTGTCAGAGTGTCTGTATGTATGCATGTTGAGGTAAGACCTGGTGGCCATTGTTCACATAGATGTTGGACAATCACTTGTATTCCCTGTTTGCTGGCTAAACATCTGGGATCATCCCACAGACTTACCAGGGGGACAGGGGGACATGCAGCAGATATGGGCCCATATACTAGACATTCTGGTCTTATCTGTACAGTTGTGGGGTATGATTCTCTATGCAGCCTACTGCCACTCCCAGGATTCAGACCATGGCTGTGTTTGCTACAACTTAAACACTGTCCATCAGAGTTGTGTGTGCTATATAGATAATTCTGTATATCTCCTATCTGCTTTCTGTTCTATAATTCTCCTGTGCTTTTGCACTCTGACCTTGTATTACAACACTCTTATACAGATTTCCTAGATAGTTATATTTTGTAGGACAGTGTGGCAGACAGTGATGCGTAATACCTCATTAGTCAGCGCAACTGCATCACTCACAATGCCATACAATACCAATGCAAACAGTACCAGTACAGGGCATCATTCTTGCATTTCTGGGCACAGTGTTGGTATCTGACAGATCTGTGGGAGAAATGTTTGTTAGCACTACCTGAATGTTGCCACACACAGTACCAGATTCCACATTACTATTATGCACATACATCTCACTCTGTTACTGTACACACTCTGGCCACTACTTGACAAGATGGGGGTGTAAATAGGACATACATGGCTTCTATGTCTCATAAGGTTTTGGGGAGTTGCTAGTGTGTCAGCTTTGTCCTCAGATGTGCGTTAATCAGTTGTATTTCCTGTTTGCTGCCTATACATCTGGGGTCATCCCACTGATTTCCCAGGGGGCAGGTTGACACGTAACAGATATGGGCCACTTTACTGGACATTCTGGACATATCTGCACAGTTGTGGGGTATGATTCTGTATGCAGATTACTACCACTTTCAGGATTCGAACCATGGCTGTGTGTGTGCTAAAAAAACAACAGTTCACATCTCAGTTGCATGTGCTATTCGAGTTTTGCTGTCTGCCTTGTCCCTATTTTCTGTCTATATGTTTCTCAGTTGTACTAAATAGCCTCTGGGGTTTATACCAGTCATATACAGGCATTCCCAAACATTCTATTTATGGTGCACAGTGTGGGTAACAGTGCTTATTACAACAGTACTATTACATGAATGCAAATCTACATTACCATATGATACCTGAGTATACACATGCAGTCCAGCAGTTAGACCTTTATTGTCAGCCTATTACACTTTTATTTACGTACATACTATATGAGTCTTTTCCTGCCATATTGTCTGTTGTATGCAGTACTTGCCTTAAATAATACAGGTTTTATACAGACAATTAATTTACTAATACTTTTAGATTTATTTCCTATTACAGTACATGCAAGAGTATTACTGACCTGCCTCATGTCACAACCTCTCCAGGTGACTACCACGGGCCTCCTGGTTCACTGCCTGCTCGACTGCAGCTGTGGAGGACATAAGAGGAATATTTAGCCATACCTATCCATGATATACATGAGCTGACAATTATTAAACAGATAGTGGACTGATACACACAGCTGGAACATTCCCTGCCATTCTAGCCTCTTGGATCCACAGGTCCAAGAGGTCTCCCTTATGCCACTTCAGGTCAGCATAATGATGCCTGACCAGTTTGGGGTATTCTAGTGGCTCTGGTGAGGTCCCGGGTGAGATGGTCCCAGGCATCTGCCTTATATTGGGAGCCCTAGTACTGGAAGTCAAGTAGAAAGTGTCTGCACGTACAGGAATGGGTGAACAAGCGGCCAGCACCAAAGTGTAAAAAGCACAACCAATAAGTAAATAATTATTTATTAGATGGTCCCAAACCAGTTTTGGCAAACATGTCTTCCTCAGTAGGAAATATAGCACAAAATGCATGACATCCTGCTATTTTTGTAAAGCAGTCCCGCCAATGAACATTCAGCCTCACAGATTATGTCATCAACCCCAACACATACAAATATAAACACATTAACCCCAAAAAATCTCACAACTAATATTCAATGCTGTATCCTTGTAAAGTAAAACCTACAGACTATAACGAATTTCATAAAATAATAAATTACATACATTTCATAAATAATCATTGAGCCCCAGTGAAAAGACACCCCCCCAACCTGATAATCCAATATTTATCTTGCCTATTTAGGATCAAATGCCAACCCTGCCTATTGCTTCTATTGCCATGAATCCTGTCTATAATCATAAAGTGGAATTGTGCAGTACAGTGGATAGTACAATGTCTATATAATGCATTGGTCAATTGCTTATTGCGTATGTCACTCAGATGCTCTGACATGCGAAGACGCAAGGGACGTGATGTCTGGCCTATATAAAAAGCCGAACAAGAACATGTCGCTAAATATATTACCCAGTCCGTTCCACGGTTCCCAAAGAATCTGGTATCAAAAACCTGACTCATGTTCTTACTACTAGATTGCTTAGACTTGAATATATATTGAAATGAAGAACAGTGGCCACAATGATAGGTGCCCAACAATCTGTCCCCAGTGATAGTTATTTGATGATGAACTGCACCTCCTGTACTGGTGCATTTGAAATGAGAAAAGTGTGATCCCAATGTCTTTCCTCTCCTATATGAAAACTTCCAATTGGGACCAAGAGTGTGATGCAATTCATCATTAGCCATTAATATGATTCAATGTTAAGAAATTACCCTCCGAATCAAATTTATGTTGCGCCCATATGTAGTTACAAATCTAATGTCATCGGACTCAACACTCTGTGTTTTATCTTTATAATTCAATAGTTGCAATCTGTCCAAATCTGAGGCCCAGTTGCTAGCAGCTATCATATCATGTTGTTTATAACCCCTAACTCTAAATCTATTGATGAGGTCTGGTTGGGAGGTATCATGATCCTGCGGTGTAGAGCAAATTCTTTTTACATGTAAGAATTGGGACTTCAGGATGTTGCAGATGGTGTGGCAAGGATGCATACTTGTAGCAAAAAGCAAATTATTATACTGGGGATACTTGCGATACACTTGAGTTCTAAGAGTGTTGTCAGAATTTCTAATGACTGTCACATGAAAAAAATTAATTTGTAGATAATCTGAATTTAATGTGAACTCTATACCCCATTTGTTGTAGTTCAAATACTGAATGAATTCCATCAAATATTGCCTATCAGCCCACCACACTAACCAGCAATCATCCAAGTACCTCCTCCAAATATCCAATTCATTCATATAGATATTATGAGTGGGGTCATATATCATCTTTTCCTCAAGATAAGCCATGTACAGGTCTGCATAGATGGGTGCAAAACATGCACCCATCGCAGTACCCTGGGTTTGCCAAAAACATTCCCCCTGGAAAGAGAACACATTTTTACTAAGTACATGCTCCGCCATACATATTAATAATGTACTGAAACCTGCTGGATACAGATTTGCTCATTCCAACCAGTAATGTAAGGCCTGGAGCTCAGCCCAGTGGGGAATGTTGGTGTATAAAGCTTTTATGTCCAGGGTACACAGAAGCCAATCTGGCTCCAATTGGGTATCCGATAATATTTTAAGAAATTGAGTCATATCCTGTATTCTGGCATGAATCAAATTTAGCAGGGGCTTCAAATACTGGGTCAGAAAAACAGAAAGAGGTTCAGTCAATGAACCATTGCCGGAAATTATAGGTCTACCAGGGGGTTTAGTCAGGGATTTCTGTATCTTTGGTAATAGGTATAATATCTGTTTCTGAGGATCCAAAACAGTCAAATGCAATTTCACAGAATCTGAAATAATACCTTCTTCGACAGCCTTAGTTAGGAAGGAATCAATTTCCCTTTTGAAATTGGGTGTGGGGTCAATAGGCATATGCATATAATGTCGAGGGTTGGACAACTGTCCATTTCCCTCCCCCAGATAATAATCCGTATTCAAAATGACTACCACCCCTCCCTTATCAGCTGGTAATATCACAATATTCTTGTTGTTCTTAAGTTCCTGTAAGGCTTGTCGTTCCCCAACTATAAGGTTATGACCAAGTGGAGTATATTGACCCAATCCAAAATGAATATCCCTGAGCACAGCCTGTTGGAATATGGACACGTGCTTGTTCATAGGAGGCATGAACTCAAATTTTAAAAACATAAAATCAGTCAGTCTTTGGGAATCATCTCTAGAGCCACAAAACAGGCTTAGACTGAGTTTACGACAAAAATCATGTACACACTGGTTTCATCCACAAAAAAACAGAAACATAATTAAGGCCTTTACTGAGAAGTTGTTTTTGTTCAGAGGTAATTTCAACATTGGAAATATTTAGAATATTATAATCAGCATTCACTACTGGAACATTTGGGTCTGAAGTAAAACCTCTACTTTTGTCTATTTTTGTGTTTTCTCCCATCCCTCCTCCTGCCATGTCTAAAGGGTAGTCATTGGAGCTACGCTGTTTCTTTGAGTCAGGTAAGTCTCATATGTTGGCACTCTCTATGTCAGTAGCTGATGACTCATCAGCAGATGTGCTACTATATGTATTCATTGTTTTTCTAAGGATAGACCTTGGTCTTTTTCTATTGGTACCCTCCATAGGTTTATTGGACTCAGAAAGCATGACAATTTTCTGAGCATCAAAGGGTTTACCCCTCTGATAATCATTCAGATCCCTGTTGAACTTCCGTATTTTCTTTTCTTTCATTTGCTTCTCAAAAGTGAAAAGCTCCCTTGTGAGCTTGTTGACATAGAGTATTGGGGTTGACCCTCATACATTTTCAACTCCCCACACAAGTTCTTAATATCTTCAATAATTCCATCTATCGTCCGTTCATAATATGAACTTAGAATGTGGACAAATGACATGGATGCATTCTATTGAGCAAGCCTCCACTCCTGCAATAACAAATCATCCATCTTGCCCACAAGGGGTTGTATTTTAACCCTGAGACCTCTGAGTGTAATATCTTTCATTTGGTAAGCTTTAAAAAGCTTGAGGTGCCAGATATTTGATCGTAGTGTTTTCATACTTTTTCCAAGTTTATTGAAAATCAGATTGCAGCCGTCAACTGGATCAATGTTTTGCTCATCCATATTGTTTCCAATATCACTGGAAATGCCAAAAACTCATATATTATTTTTGTCGGCACAAAGGCCTTTTAGAATCACCTCAAGATCCATGACAATAAGCTCACAATCTGTTAACCTGCAATACAATTGCTTCACTAATCCAAATGTACTGAGCATCCATACACCAATGCTACACCAGAGGACAAACCGTCTGCTCAAAACTCAGCCACAAGGGAGTTATATCGTTTATAAGCAAGTAGCCAATATGTGAAGTTTTAATCAAATACAACCCTCACTGTACTAATAAACCTAATCCAATACGAAAGTTTGGCAGGGATCCACTATTGATCACTTAAAATAGTGAAAAGTCCAAATAACTAAAATATAGCAAAAAAGGTGGACCAAATAAACTGTACAGAGTATGTTTATATGCACATACGACCAATACTCTAATGTAGAAAAATATAATATAGTGGGTACTATATAAGGCCCTTAACAGACCCTCATTTTTAATAAATAGACCCTTGATAGAGATATAACTATCAATGACTAACCAAAAATATATACACAGCAGTAAGTCCACAATGAAGTATATAAAGCTATTAGTCTTAACCAATAGTCCAATATAAGAAAGGTATAAAATAATGGGTAATATATAAGGCCCTTATCAGACCCTCATTTGTTAATAAATAGACCCCAGATAGAGATATAACTGTCAACGACTAACTGAAAATATACAGGCAGTAAGTCCACAATAAAGTATATAGCGCTATTAGTCCCAGCTGGGTCATACAGGGGTTCACCCTTCTATACCTGTTCAAATTATATTGGAAATGCATAAACCTGTTATGAATCTAATACCATCCAAAACTGCCCCAATTGTTAACCACAAATAATGCAAGATGTCAAAAAGACTAAAAATAGCTTATTAATATGACGCAGGAACCTACAACTAATGTAACCAGGATTTCCACCCAATAATATCCCACATGGGAACCTTAAAAATGTGTCTGAAAAATAACACCTACTAAGCTAGAGCTATGGGCTCTAACATCTTATTAGCACAATCAAACATGTTCACAAAACTTAAGCATTTAGGTAACAGTGGATATTAATACACATTCATAATAACATCAAAATATGTAGCATGTTACAAAAAAACTTAAATAGATGTCCATAAATCCCAATCATACTAACCAAATGTGTATCCCAAACACTAAATGTCTTTGTACTATTTTGAGGCAACCACAATGAAAACTAAAGGTGCTATGTTACTGGGATATCCACCCAATAACAACCCACTTTAAAGCATTCAAATGTGCCCAAACACAAACATCCACTCAGCAAGAATTAAAAACTCTAATGTCTGGATAGCACCACCAGACTTATTCAAACATTGCAGTAGAAATCTGTATTAGTACACATTCATAATGGAAATCTCCAGCAGTTCAGTATAATAAGTACAAAGTGGTCCAATCAAGTACCAATGCATATGTAATCACCATACTCTCCCAATGTATGTCCAAAGTACTACGTTTTTTCATACTGTTTTGATACAACTGCAGTAAAGGCTAAAGATAGAATATAACTGGAACTGCCACCCAATAATATCCCACTATAGAGCTTGCAAATGTGTCTAAACACTAACATCCACTAAGCAAGAGTTACAAGTTCCAAAGCCTAAATAGCACTGCCCGACATACTCAAAAAAAATTTTCAGTACTGTAGAAATCATATTAATACACATTCGTAGTAGTAGCGATATCAAAATACATGACATGTTACAAAAAAACTTGAGAAAATATCCATAAATTCAAAATACATTTTACCATAGTGTCCAAATAAATGTCCCAAACATTGAATTTTCTTTGTGCTGTTTGAATGTAACCACAGTAAAAACTGACGATGCAAACGTAGTTGACCCATCTCTAATGTCAATAAGACACTAGTCCCAATGGTTTGTAGGCTCAACAAATGAGTTTTACCTCCAATGCAGTCTCACAAATCAATAGCAGGTGATAATAAATCCAAACATTTATAATAAAGTTGTAAATTAAAAAGCAGGCCCCCAAAGATTAAGTTCCGTTTGATATAGACTGTTTGTCAGTGATGGATGTAAAGTTTAATCCTATAGCATTACCAAACAGATGTAACATCCATATTATCCAAATATCTGTCCCTAACACTATGTTTATATGATGTTGTATTACGAGCACAACAAGATGTAATAGTACCGGCATGGTTGCCCAATCCTCAATAACAGCAAATGCTGCTCCAAAATGTCACCAGACCCAATTTATACGTTTTACATCAAATATACGCCAATGAACTAATGTCAAACAATGACTCTCCAAAACAATACCTTCATCCAGCACATAATGTGAGGTCATGGCCTAAAGTGATATACGACAGGCCAAGCTTCCACTGTATACCAAGGATTCACAGTATAATGCAAGGGTGGTCCATTTACAAACCAAAAAAAAGGGATTAGTATGACTGGATCCAATTCACCGGGTGTCAGCAAAAATCTCATGAGGTAGGCTAAACCGGAACGTAAGTGTAGAATCCAAAGGTACAGACACAGAGAGTGCCAACACTGACCAACAGCAGAGCAGGAATCCAAAGGTCAAGTAGAAAATGTCTGCACACATGGCAAGGGCAGGGCCAAACCAAGTCAGGAATGGGTGAACAAGTGGTCAGCACCATGGTGTAAAAAGCACAACCAATAAGTAAATAATTATTTATTAGATGGTCCCAAACTGGTTTCAGTAAACATGCCTTCCTCAGTGGGAAATATAGCACAAAAATACATGCAGTGGTGCTGGCCACTTGTTCACCCAGCCCTAGTACTGGCCCTGCAGCAGTCTCTGTTCATGGTCTTTGACAAGGAGTCCTGCCATGACTCTGGACTCCTGGATGCACCAGCACTGCACCTGAAGTGCACACCCTCTCCCCTTCCTGACATAGTGCCTGCAAGGGAAGCTGCAACCAGTTATGAGATGTATTCCTGGCTCTTGGGTTTAAGTAAGTCCGATTTCCCACACGTTTTCATGATTGGCTGGTTTTGAAAAGGCTAAGCTATGGGCAAACCTGCTTACCTATGGTTGGCATTGTTTAAAGGGATATAACACTGGGCACATTGAGTTAGCTGGCCTACACATTGTTTACACCTCCTAAGCTGGCCTGTGCAATGCTTAGCTTTGCTTACATTTGACTTTGCATTATATTTCCTTTTTGGCATTGATTTATTATTCATTACATCTTATATGTATGCCTGGTATCCATGATTTGTGTGTAAGTACACTGTATGGGGTTCTTGTGTTTTATTGGGGACTTCAACACTCTATTACAATTACACCTGACTTCTGGGCTTACTGCTGTACTCCAGTTCACATATTTATGTTATGTAGTGGGTTATGGAACATATGTCTGTATACTGATTCCTTTCACAGGTTCAGTTTGATTTTATTATAGTGAAAACTTGTTTGCTGATACCTCATTCTTCTGTACTTCTGTGATGGTTTGGTGGTTAACTACTGTAACTATAGTGTATAGTGTCCTGGGTTCAAGACCTGCAAGGCTGTTCATTTTGTTGATGGGCAGAACAAGGGCCATTGGATACAGAGTGATTAAGGCACTTTTGAGCATTTGTAAGTGGGTCTGCACGGGTTTGCGTGAGGGTAAGCAATGCTAACCTCTGGTTACATATGCTTACAGAGAGCTAGCTTAAAAATTGCTTAACCTGTGTGCGTATTGCTTACCCCCTCACAAATGGGCTTAAACCCGCTTACTAGTGCTTATATATGCTTACTGCTGCTTATTGGTGCTTATACCTGCTTACTAGTGCTTTATTCATTATGACACTGACACCTCACATGTGCATTTACTGCAGTACTCCAGTTCATGCATATTTGTTATTTAGTGGGTTATGCAACAAAAATATTGGTCATAACATGTTTTGCTATGGAATATGGGATATGCTGCATTGAGACTTGAACCGGGAATGCCTGCTCGTAAGGTGCATGCTCTGCCCACTATACTATTGCTATGCTGCTTCATTTGCATATAACTTCCTTGTTATCCTCTTCAGCCATTTAAGCTGCATTAACCTTAGCTAAGCTTTGGGCACACCTGTGCACCTACGGTTAGCTTTAATCGGAGTTTTAAAAAAAATAAAAGGGTTTGTTCATTTTATTTCTGTATACTTGCTGTTGTACACAGGGGGACTGTTGGTGAGGATATGTGGACACCAATGAGCAGTCTCGCTCATTTCTTAGCCATTTCAGCTGTTCTTCATTGCAGGAGCATGTATATTCTGAGAGCTTGGTCTCAGACATGCCCCCCTGCAGTCTTACACTCTCCGTGTAAGATTAGAAGCTCAGGCAGCGCACCTCATTACTATGCATGGTGCGCTGCAGTCCTGCTCCTAAACATCCACTACCATGCAGGACTAAGCTATTCCTGCATGGAAGATTATTAAATCTGGGGGTATATGAATGCATTGACTATTATTACTGTAAAGAATACTTCTTACTAATAGCACTGCTATTAGTGGAGTAACTGTTGTTGTTCACAAAATATTTACATTTGTTTATCTTATGCTTTTTAACTTTATTTTTCTGAAAATGCTCTGGAATGCAAGGTGTGTGCAGGCTGCTAGAAGTATGACATTCCATACCACATAGGTGTTAATGGGTTAAATAAAATCCTATATTTGCTAATTATCTTATCAATCAAAGAAGTCTATCATGCAGATGATGTCTCATAAAAAGCCCTCATTTTATGATTTGTTCATATAGAAAAACTCCTTACCTAATGTAATCTACTCATTCTTTACTGTCTTTTGAGCAAGAATTTCTTTAATAAGATAGCACTATGATATAAAAGAAACATAGGTTATACTACTGACACTTTATACGTTTCATGTAATTTATTGACCAAATCATTATAGGCATCTCATCTTTTTGTGTGTATATTGCTTTATTTATTTTCTGTTGAATAGATAGACATTCTTTTTTAAAATATCCTTTATCATTCTTATGTCAGTACAAGAAAAATCATTTCAGTTCCTATCACAAACCATACGGCTCA
>NC_056733.1:380572120-380584620 GCF_019279795.1 Protopterus annectens
GGCTATCAGCCCTAGGGCCTATACAAGCCTAGCCATAACAATTCCCTGGATATTTCTTCCCACAATATTTACTTCTCTGGACCCCTGTCTAGCAGGGCGACAGACATGATCCCCGAGTTGAATTTCCTATCTCCCATCCAATCATCAAGGTTCCTTTGGAAGAGGGCCAAGGAGGCACTCTGCTTGACATGTATAGGCAGTCTATTCCAGAGTATGGGGAGTCTCTGGGTCAGGAACCTATCCGTCCAACATGTTTTGTTCATTGTGATGACAAGGTTTAGATCCCTGGAGCGTGTGGCTCTGAGGGATTGGGATTTCTTTAAAGGACCACTACGGGCAAATGATGAAGAAAACATTTTTTTTTATCTTGCCATGATTTACTACACATCCCAAAGCTGCCTGCAGCAAAATAAGTACTCATTCCTAATTTTATTTTGTTTTTACTCTTGTCTGCCCTCATGGGGGCAGACATCGTGATTCCTTTGGAAAGCTAAATCTGTCTCATAATGCACAGACTGTGAGAACAAATAGCCCTACCATTTTTTGTCAGACTAGACGTCCATTCACTTAGAAAGGAACACCTGAAAAAAAGCTGCCTAGTTTGAGAGTCTGCAGCTCATGTGTCATTGAGTGGTATGTGCTGTTTTACTAATGTTGTTCCTACTGATGTACTACACATTCTCTGACAGAAACTTGCAAAGTGTTAACATATTACTGCGATAAAGACTTTTCACAAGGAGCAGGTTTGCAAGTTTCAGTTCCTGGCCAGGTTACTCCTCCCAGCTCCCCTCTTTCAGTGGGCTACAGTTTCACAGTACCTGCTTTGCTAGATTCAACTATTTAGTCAGCTTTGCATGACAATAGACATAAAAAAAAATCACAGCCTGGTGTGCCACTAAATCTGTTCCCTTGTATGTCTCTTCACTTCTGAGTAGCATTCCCTGGGAATAAAAAACAAAAAAACAAAACAAAAAAAAAAAAAAACAAAGCACACACATCAGTCCAGAGTTTGGGTCAATTTATCCATTTCTTAATGTGCACAGTAAAACTTTCAGTTTATAATGCATTCTGGCTGCTGACATGGTTATCTTTGCTTAGTTATTCTCTTATAGCATAACCTGAACTTATGGTATTCAATACCAAGCTTTACAGCAGTTCTCAGTTTCTTAACACTGACCTCCCAAGCCTCTTATGTGACTCAGTACTTTGTCAGTATACTGTAAATACATAGATTAATACAAATATTTGTGCACATATGACACGTACAATAATACACATATATCATCATTAAAACAAGATAAATGCAATCATATCAATATAGTTATGATTTCTAGTTTATGACTGTCTATGGAAACTTCTTTTTGAATTTATGTTCAAGCAATTATATATTTGTTGTATAATATATTGTTTAATTGTTTCTCAATATTCTAACCACTGTATGCTGCATCATTTTTAAAACTCTGATTTTACTCCTTTTATATTTTCTATGCCCTTTGTACAAAATAGCTATGCTTGTATATTTTTTTTTATTTTTTATAATTGTTTACTATGTTTCTCCCTTAGCCTCCGCTGAAAACAGTCAACTTCTGTTCAGTCAGACTAACCTGGTTAAACAAATGGAAAATAAATAAAAAATAAAATATACTAGGAAAATCAATCACTATACCAAGAAAAATCCAAAACATAAGAAAAAAACACAGAAGGAAGGAAAATGTTTCCTTGATGCTGTCATGAAAATCCCACTCAATCAAATATTATGGGCAAACATATATATATATATATATATATATATATATATATATATTAGGCAAAACAACGTACCCAACACACTAGTCATAGGTGACTCTATAGTCAGGCACACTGATGTCCCACTCACCAGGCTAAACAAGGAGAAGGTTACTGTCAGCTGCCTGTCGGGTGCCAGGATCCGCCACATAACTGGGACTACATGAAAACAGACATGGTAAAGCTGTCCGATCTTGTAGCCCAGGCAGTTATGACCCTAGCCCCAAGTAACATTCTGCTATCACCCAGAATAATACCACAGTACAAGGACAAAATGATTGACTTCAACAATTGGCTAAGCTTCTGGTGTCATTCTAAGGAGATCCAGTATCTGTCTGCCTGGGACGACATGGTCAACAGACCACTATGCTTTGCCAGAGATGGCCTGTACCTGTCGCCCCTAGGATTCCAGATACTGGCTAAGGCTCTTGCCGCCCCTGTAGTGCTTTTAGTAGACAAGGTTCAAATGACAAATTTACCACCGTAACAGGAACAGGCAAGCGAAAACTGAGGGTAATGCTACTCAATGCTAGAAGTCTAAATCTCAAAATGCACTCACTTGAGGCACTCCTTAAAATGGAGAACATCGATATCTGTGCAGTGACTTTATACCTGGTTCAAAGCTCCAGAGATCACCCCTGCACTACCAGGCTATAACTCATACCAGACTTTTCAGCCACGTAACCTGGACCGGAACACCAAAGGCAGAGGTGTGTCCATATTCATTAAGGGTATCCACACCTCCAGACTAGTTGCTCAGCATAATGCATCAGAGGTTATCCAAGTGCAACTAACAATGGACAAAAATGCAATCCAAATAGTAGCTTGCTACAGATCCCCCATCATGCCCCAGGATTCCCACTCCTCTTTTCTTGATATACTGGAAAATATTAGGGTTCAACGAAACACCCTAATAATGGGTGATTTCAACTACCCCACCATTAACTGGGAAAACTACTCCTGTACCAATTCCTTCACTCAGCGCTTTCTGGAATTCATAAATTCCAGTGCCCTGGATCACCTTATCCACACCCTCACCAAGGGCAACAATATCCTAGACCTAGTCATTACCAACATGAGTGACCGGTGTTCCACACCTGAAGTCAACTCCTCGTTGGTCAGATCTGACCATAAGCTAATCACCCTAGATATCCACATCCCGCCCCCACCCCCCATTAAGGAAACCATGGTAAAAAAATTCTCCAAAGCCAACTTCCTGCTTCTTAAGACAGAAGTGGCGAACTTCATGACACCCATGCAGATAGACAATACAGTTACGACTGCTGAATCCTACACAAATGCACTCTATAAGCACTTACACGAGTGCATGGATCATGCTATCCCAAGCAGAACCAAAAAACTATCCTTCACAAAAAGGAAGCCAATATGGTGGTCACCTGCTATAAACTGTATAGCAGAAGGAAGAAACTGTTGCAAAAGAGAGTAAAATCTCATGAGTGGTGGAGTTCCCTGGTCAGCCTCAGTAAGAAGCTGAGATCCCTTATAAGATCCTCCAAAGCTAGCTACGAAAACAAAATCACCACTGATTCTAAGGACAACCACAAAGAATTCTATATCTATGTTAAGAATCTCAGTGGCAACACCCAGATCTGCTCTGAGTTACAGCACAATGGCACGAAAATTACAGAACCAACTCATATTGCCAACATCCTGGCAGATAGGTTCAGTGCTAACTTTACCCCCCTCACACCCCCTGAAGGGCCCATATCTATACAGGAAGAATACAGACTCCCTGTAATCACAGCTACACAGGTAAAAGCTGCACTCTATAAAGCCAAAAACACAGTATACTTGGGACTGGACAACATCCCAGGCTGCGTTTTACACAATCTTCAGAACAAACTGGCTCCCCACCTAAACAGCATGTTCAATCATAGCCTCATATCAGGCTTTGTGCCCACTGAATGGCGCACAGGAACAGTCATCCCACTCCACAAAGAGGGAGCCACCACTGATCCCTGGAACTATTGCCCTGTTAGCCTGACGAGCCTGGTCTGCAACTCATAAACAAAGGCATTGGTAACTTCCAAATTCTGGACCTCACCCAGTTCGGGTTTGTGAAAGGCAGATCATGCCTCCTGAACCTAATCGACTTCTTTGAGACAGTCACCAAAGCCTTAGATGAGGGTAAGGTGGTTCACACAGTCTATCTTGACTTTGCCAAGGCTTTCAACACCATCCCCCATTCTGGAGTTATAGCTAAACTCACTAAACTAGGTATAAATCGCTACATCACAAGATGGGTTGCCAACTGGCTTACTGACAGAACCCACACTGTAAAAGTTGCAGACTCAAAATCTGACTTTAAACCAGTGACACATGGAGTACCACAGGGTTCAGTCCTGGGACCTCTCCTGTTTGGTATCTACTTCTCTGAAGTACAGGCTAACACAGAAGGCCTCTGGCTAACGAAGTTCGCAGATGACTGCAAACTAGGAGCTATAGTAGAGTCCCCAAATGATGTGGACATCCTACAGTAGGGCCTCACTGAGACAGATGCCTGGTGTCAGAGCCATGGCCTCAGGCTCATTGCCAAAAAGTGCATGGTCATCCCCTTTGGTAAAAACTTTGTACCTATAAACTACCACATAGGCAGCAATCTACTTAACACCGAATGTGTGATAAGAGACCTTGGGACCCAGGTGGACAGTAGTCTCTCCTTTGATAATCACATCGCCACAGTAGTCAGGAAGTCCTTCTACGTGGCACACCATCACAAAGGGGTTCTCATCCAGGAAAAAAGAGGTCATTGTTCCCCTCTACTCATCACTCATTAGACCTATTATAGAGTACAACGCCCCTTTTGGAGTGTACTTCACAAGACATCTGCAGTTGTTGGAAAGGCCACAGAAGTACCTCACAGAGGATTACTGGCCTCAAACAGATGCCCTACACTGACCATCTCAAAAAACTCAAGTTTTACTCTGTAGCATATCGCCTGCTCTGAGGTTATTTCTGCCTAACATATAAAGCTATGTCAAACCCAGATCTGTTGGGCATACTGCACCTAAAGAAATCCCAATCCCTCTGAACTACACGCTCTAGGGACCTAAACCTTGTCACCATAATAAACAGGGACATGCTGGATGGATAGATTCCTGTCCCAGAGACTTCCCATACTCTGGAACAAGCTACCCATCTATGTCAAGCAAAGTTAGTCATTAGCACTCTTCAAGAAAAATCTTTGAGTGGATGGGAAATAGGAAATATACCCCGGGGATCACTTCTGTGGCTCTGCTCGACAGTGGCACAGGAAAATAACTTTCTTGGGTGGCATAAGCCAGGGAACGCTGTCAGCTAGGCTTACTTAGGTCCTTGGGCCGATAGCCTAGTACCTACCTATGAACTTACTAGACTAAATACAATATTATGTAGCATTGAAATGTGCTGACATTATAAGGGTGACAGTTCATTATTTACTCATAAAGCAAATGTCAAAGTGGAAAAGTTCAAATAGTGGATAAAGAGGAGGAGAGGAAGATAAGAAAGAGTGAGAAAAAGTATTTGTTAGAAGTAATAATTAGGGTAGATATGAGAGGCAGGAGAACAAAAATGAGTAAAATCAACATAACAAGTAAGAGAAACGAAACCAAGGAAAAGAAGAAATAACATGGGCAACAAGATTTACAGCTGCAAACTGTCAAGTAGATTGGCAGCAGGTGTCATGAAATTGGGTTTGGAGAAAAGTTTGGTGACTTTGAACAGCTTTGTCTAGTGTGTGTGTGTGTGTGTGTGTGTGTGTGTGTGTGTGTGTGTGTGTGTGTGTGTGTGTGTGTAAAAGAACTATAAAGCAAATCTGCATGGATACCTGCTTGCTGCCCTGCTGAGGGGGACACTTGTGCAAGTGCAGTGAACTGGCTCCAGTAGGAAGGGATGGCAGCATACCTCTCAACATCATAGAACAAGAAATCTGGACAAGGCCATAAATAATAGGGAACAAAGGCCCAAAAATTGGGACAATTTATAAATATCGCACTTATAAATGTAGAACGTTGATAAACAGGTTTTGCATTAGAGTGAATTTTCTTAAGGATATGAAGTCTGAAAATCAAATGCCTGTCAATTTTCTGACTTCAGTGTTCAATGATTGGCCAGTGATTTGACAGAAAACTGAAATTTTATGAAAAACAGACAAACTATCTGGACTTCCTTCAAAAATCTGTATTGTTGAGAGATATGGATGGGAGTCCTAAACAAACACCCATCAATCATTTTCATTTGTTTGCCAAAACCATTACAGCAGTGTTTTGCAGAGAGGTGGGAAAAGCCTTAAATTTGCCTGATATGTTGTGTGGGTGTGGGTAGCTGTATTTGTGGAAGGTGGAGGTGTGCCTTTGAAAGTGTGGTGCAAATGTTATGCATTATGAAATGGAGTGATTGAGTAAAATTGTGCTCAGTGAAGTCCCTAGCAATTTCATCACTGCTTGATTCAGACATATACATTCCCCTGTGTTTGTCAGTACTATGTTTGAGTGCATTGTTTTGGAGTGTGGTATCACTGCTTCAGCTGCTGCTACTCTTTCAATACAAGTATCTGCTTTGGAAGTTTTCTCCAGGAGTCTGTTGCTGAGAGGACAAGAGGCCTGCTATAGGCATACAATTAAGACAAACTACATTAAGCAATAGTAAGAAAAAGTACTAGGTCACATCAGAGCCTTGGGAGGTCATTAAGAAACTGAGAACTGTTGTAAAATTTATCATTAAATACCATAATTTCAGGTTATACTATAAGAGAATAACTGTAAAGATACCCATGTCAGCAGGCAAAATGCATTGCAAGTTGAATATTTTACTGTGCACATTTTAAAAAATGGATAGACTGGCCTAAACTCTAGAGTGATGCGTTTGCTTTTTCTTTTTTTTTTTTTAATTCCTGGGAAATGCTATTCAGAAGTGAAGAGACATACAAGGGAACAGATTTAGTAGCACACCAGGCTGTGATTTTTTTTTATGTCTATTGTCATTCAAAGCTGACTAAATAGTTGAATCTAGCAAAGCTGGAAATGTGAAATTGTAGCCCACTGAAGGAGGGGAGATGGGAGGAGTAACCTGGCCAGGAACTGAAACTTGCAAAACTGCTCCTTGTGAAAAGTCTTTTTTATCTCAGTAATTTGTTGACACTTTTGCAAGTTTCTTTCAGGGAATGTGTAGTACATCAGTAGGAACAACATTTTTAAAACTCAGTGCATACCAGTCAATGAAACATGAGCTGCAGACTCTCAAACTTGGCAGTTTTTTTCAGGTGTTCCATTCTAAGTGAATGGAAGTCTAGTCTGACAACAAATGGTAGGGCTATTTGTTCTCACAGTCTGTGCATTATGGGGACAGCTTTAGCTTTCCAAAGGAATCACGATGTCTGCCCCCATGAGGGCAGACAAGAGTAAAAACAAAATAAAATTAGGAATGAGTACTTATTTAGCTGCAGGCAGCTTTGGGAGGTGTAGTAAATCATGGCAAGATAAAAAATATGTTTTCTTCATCATTTGCCCGTAGTGGTCCTTTAAGTGGAGCATGTCCAACAGCTCAGGGTTTGACATGGCCTTGTATGTTAAGCAGAGATCGTCTCTGAGTAGACGATATGCCACAGAATATAACTGGAGTTTTTTTAGACAGTCAGCATATGGCATCTGTTTTAGGCCTGTGATTCTTTTAGTGAGGTATTTCTGTGGCCTTTCCAGCTGTTGCAGATGTCTTGTGAGGTACATACCAAATGGGGCATTATGCTCTATAATGGGTCTAATGAGGGATGAGTACAGTGGGGCAATGACCTCCTTTTTTCTGGATGAAAAGCCCTTAGTGATGAGGTGTGCCACATAAAAGGATTTCCTGACTGTTGTGGTGATGTGGTTATCGAAAGTGAGACCACTGTCCACCTGTGTCCCTAAGTCTCTCATCACACTTTCAATGTTTAGTGTACTGCCACCTATGTGGTAATTCATCAGTACATGTTTTTTTCCAAAGTGGATAACTATACATTTCCTGGCATTAAGCTTGAGCCCATGGCTCTGGCACCAGGCATCTGGCTTTTTGTAGAATATCAACATCATTTGGGGATTCAATAATGGCTCCCAGTTTGCAGTCATCTGCGAACTTTGTTAGCCAGAGTCCCTTAGTGTTGGTCTGTACTTCAGAGAAGTAGATGCCAAACAAGAGTGGTCCCAGGACTGAACTCTGAGGTACTCTACTTGTCACTTGTCTGGAGCTGGATTTGGAGTCAGCTACTTTTACATTCTGGGTTCTGTCAGTAAGCCAGTTGGCAACCCATTGAGTGACATAGGGATTTATGCCCAGCTTAGTAAGTTTATCTATGATTCCAGAGGGGGGATGGTGTCAAAGGCCTTGGCAAGGTCCATATAGGCTGTGTGGACCGCCTTACCCTCGTCCACAGCTCTGGAGACTGATTCGAAGAAGTCAGTCAGATTCAGGAGACAAGATCGACTCTTCACAAACTCAAACTTGGTGGGGTCCAGTGTTTGAAGGTTGCCAATGTCTTTATTTATAAGTTCCATGATAATGTGTTCCATGCCCTTGCAGATCAGGCTTGTCAGACTGATGGGACGGTAGTTCCCGGGATCCAAGGTGGATTCCCCCTTGTGGAGTGGGATAACTGTAGCTGTGCGCCACTCAGTGGGCATAAAGCCTGAGGTGAGGCTATGATTAAACATGACACTTAGGTGAGGTGCCAGTTCATTTTGTAGTTCATGTAGTACACAGCCTGGGATGTCATCTGGTCCCATGGATGCTATATTCTTAGCTTTGGAGAGTGCGATTTCTACCTGTGTGGCCATGATTACCAGAATTTGGCAATGTTTTGGTACTGAGATGGGCCATTTCGGGGGTGAGAGGGGGGTGAAGTTGGCACTAAATCGCTCTGCCAGGATATTGGCAATATCCTTGGGATCAGTATATTTAATGCTATTCTGTTGTAGCTCAGAGCAGATCTGAGCAATTCCATTTAGATTCTTGACATAACTATAGAATGCCTTGTGGTTGTCTTTGGAATCTTTGGCAATTTTATTTTCATAACTAGCTTTTGAGGATTTTATGAGGGATCTCAGCTTCTTACTGAGGCTGGTGAGGGAGTTTTTTGCATCCTGGGATTTTCCTCTTTTCTGCAACAGTTTCTTCCTTCTGTTGTATAGTTTGTTTATAGCAGGGGACCACCAGATTGGCCTCCTTTTTTTGGAGAAGAGCATCTTTGTTCTATTTGGGATGGCACGATTCATGCTCGAGTGGATGTGCTCTTACAGTGCCTTAGTGTAGGATTCTGTAGTCGAACTTTCAGATCCCGTCTGCATGGGTGTCATGAAGTTTGTCACTTCTGACTTCAGTACATGAAGTTGGCTTTGGAGAAGTTTTTTAAGGAGGTTTCCTTACTGGGGGGTGGGAGTGGGGGTGGGATGTGGATGTCAAGAGTGATTTGCTTATGGTCAGACCTGACCAATGAGGGGGTGACCACTGGTGTGGAGCATCTGTCACCCATGTTGGTAATGACCAGGTCTAGGATATTGGAGCCCTTGGTGGGACAATGGATTAGTTGATCCAGGGCATTGGAATTTATGACTTCCAAGAACCATTGGGAAAAGGAGTTGGTACTCAAGTAGTTTTCCCAGTTAATGGCAGGGTAGATGAAATCACCCAGTATTAGGGTGTTTGGTTGTATCTTAATATTTTCCAGTATGTTTAGAAAGGTGTAGTGAGAATCTTGGGGCATGGTGGGGGATCTGTATCAAGCTACAGTTTGGATTGCAGTCTTACCTAGTGTTAGTTGCACCTGGAGAATTTCAGATGCATTGTGTTGGGCAACTATCCTGGAGGTGTGAATATCCTTGGTGAATATGGACAGTCCTCCACCTTTAGTGTTTCGGTCTTGGTTTTGGGGCCGAAAAGTGTGACAAGAGTTGTAGCCTGGTATTGTAGGGGTGCTCTCTGGAGCCTTGAACCAGGTCTCAGTTACTGCACAGATATCAATGTTCTCCATTTTTAGGAGTGCTTTGAGAGAGTACATTTTGAGGTTTAGACTTCTAGCATTGAGTAGCATTACCTTCAGATTTTGCATGCTTGTATCTGTTACGGTGGTGGTTTTATTCTTTGAACCTTGCCTAATAAAGGGACTATAGGGGTGGCAAGAGCTTTAGCCTGTAACCTGAATCCCAATGAGCGAGACCACTCATGGGGGATTGCATACCCCCATCACACCCCCCAAGTTTATAAGTGCAATATTTAAACTATAATAATATAAACAATTTATTTTTTATCAAACAGATTAAATTTAACCGTAGGTGCGCAGGTTTGCCCATTGCTTAGCTATGTATACTGTAGCTTAAATGGCACAAGAAGATAAATATCAAGATACATACCAATGAAGTAATACTGCACTAGTGTAGTGGTCAGAGCATTTGCATTACGAACAGTCATTCCCAGTTTGAGTCTCACTCCAGCATATTCCATTTTCCATGTCAAATCACTTTATGAACAATAATTTTTGTTGTATAATCTACTAAAAAACATATATTTGTGAAATGGAGTACTGCATTAAATGCAGATGTGAGGTGTCATTGCAATAATGTTGTACAATCCACAGATAAATACAAGTGCCCCATACAGTATATGTACACATGAATCAGGGATACAAATCGAAGGTATAATGTGTAATGAATGATAAATCCATACAGTGTCCAAACCCACCACCTTCCCAAGAATCATGTTACATTTCTGTCTAAATTAGTGCGGGGTTAAGTGGGAGTAAGCACTATTAAGCAGTAGTAAGCATATTTAAGCAGCAGTAAGTGGGTTTAAGCCTGTTTGCACAGGGGTAAGCAATGCACACACAGGTTAAGTAATATTGAAGCTAACCCTCTGTAAGCATATTTAACTGGAAGTTAGCATTGTTTATCGTAGCGCAACGCCACGTAAACCTGCTTACAATTGCTTAAAAGTGCCTTAATCACTCTGTATCCAACAACCGCTGTTCTGCCCAGCAACAAAATAAACAGCTCTTGCACCCAGGATCCTGTACATTATAGTCACAGTAGTTAACCTGTAAGCCATCACAGCAGTACATAAGCCTGAGGTATCCCCAAACAGATCCTCACTATAGCAAAACGCAATTTACATGTGAAAGGAATTGATATGCAGTTTTATGTTGTATAACCTATTACATAACATAAATATGTGAACTGGAGTACTGCAATAAGTCCAGATGTGAGGTGTCATTGTAATAAAGTGTTGAAATCCCCTAATAAACACAAGGACCCAATACAGTGTACGTACACATGAATCATGGATACCAAACAATTATATAACATGTAATGAATAATAAATCAATACCAAATAGCAAATAGTATGCAAATTAAAAACTAAGCAACACTAAGCATTGTGCAGCCCTGCTTACTAGGTGTAAACAATGTGTAGGCCAGCTAAATCAGTTTGCCCATTGGTATACCCCTTTAAGCAATGCCAACCTTAGGTAAGTAGGTTTGCCCATAGCTTAGCATTTTCAAAACCGTCCAGTCATGGTAAAGTGCAGGAAATTGACCCTATTTAAACCCAACAGGTGGGAATACATCTCATAACTGGTTGCAGCTTCCTCCTGTAGGCAATATGACCAATGTGGGAGAAGGAGTGTGCTTCCAGGCATAGTGCTGAGGCATCCAGGAGTCCAAAGTCATGGCAGGACTCCTTGTTAAAGACCATGAACAGAGACCGCTGCAGGGCTAGTACCAGGGTTCCCAATATAAAGCGGAAGCCTGGGACCATCTCACCCATGACCTCATCAGTGCCACTGGCATACCTCGAACTGGTGAGCAGATCAGGCTTCACTATGCTTACCTGAAGCGGAGAAAGAGGGAGCTCTTGGATCAGTGGATCCAAGAGGCTAGGCGAACGGGTGATGTCCCAGCCGTGTGTAAGTATCAGTCTACTACCTGTTTAATAATTGCCAGCTCATGTATATTATGAATAGGTATGGCTAAATATTCCTCTTATGTCTTTGACAACAGCAGATGAGCGGGCTGTGAACCAAGAAGCCCATGCCTGTAGATTGCAGAGGTTGTGTCGTGAGGCAGGTTAGTAATACTCTTGCATGTACTGTCATAAGAAATAAATCTAAAAGTAATAGAACGTTAATTGCCAGTATAAAACCTGTATTGTGTATGGCATGTACTGAATATACCAGACAATATGGCAGGAAGAGTCTCATATAGGTTGTATATAAATAAAAGGTTAACAGCCTGACAATAAAGGTCTAACTGCTGGACTGCTTGTTATCATATGGTAATGTAGTGTTACAATCTCTTAATAGTACTGTTCTATTAAGCACTGTTACCCACACTGTGCTACATAAATGAAATGTGAATGAATGTCTGTATACGACTGTTGTAATCACAAGAGGTCATATTGTACAACTGAGAGAGACCTAGACAGAAAACAGTGAAAAGGTAGAAACATTAATCCAAATAGCACACTCAACTGAGACGTGAACTGTTGTATTTTTAGCACACACAGCCATGGTTCAAATCCTGGGAGTGGTAGTAAGCTGTATGCAGAATCATACCCCACAACTGTACATATTTGTTCAGAATTTCCAGTTAATTGAGCCATATCCACTGCCTGTCACCCTGTTCCCCTGGCAAATCAGTGGGATGATCCCAGAAGTTTAGGCAGCAAATGATGACATACAACTGATTGTCAGA
>NC_056733.1:380592120-380599620 GCF_019279795.1 Protopterus annectens
TAGACCACTGTTGCATATCCATCCGCATCTGTATAGTTAGATCATGCATATGTGAGATGGCATGTATATAGTCTGTTGCTGCGTAGTAGTAATAAACAGATGTGCATAATCTGTAGTATTGTGGGCTTGTACTGCTGATGTACTGTAATGCTGCACCCACTCTGTACCAATGCCACAGCTGTGGCTACTGACATCACATCTCTCACACACTTATGTAGGTCTCTCTGGTATACCTCCAAGGCAGCAGCCTGTAGCTGGTGAGTATGGTGTTTGTTCAGGTTTGCCAATACACCAGTCATGTTATGGCTATGGTATATTCCATGCACACATTTAACACAACTACCCATAATGCATGCCGTACATGTTCACATATTGTTGCTGTTAACTGCACTGCATCACAGTGGTCATCATGATGGTGTATCTGAAGGGTATGTCAGACTCCTGCAATATAGCTAACATCCTACCATTGCAAAATGTGTGCACAGAGATGAACATAATGGTGGGACAAATGGCCTACAGTGGTACAACAGTGTATATACCAGTACTACAATAGAAACTGTTATAGATCTACACTATAGCATATCACAATACTGCAGTCCACAACCCTTACAACCTGCAATGTGGTCCTAACATGAGCAATGAGTGTGTAATATGGAATCGTATGTTAGTACAGCAAATATGGGGAATACATACCTTCACAAACACTGGAAGCATATGTGTGCACACACTCCAGATAAAATATAGTGGAAGCAGTTGTTGAGGTACTGACTGCATGCATTTGTCATAGAAATGCACCTTCCAGCAAGTACATGTCCCCAGTGTCACACCAAGAAATGGTCTGCTGTCCAAGATGTTTGGTCATCAAATGTACCCACTTACCTACAACAGAGGCAGCTGTGGCTTGCACACATCTTACATGCCATGGCATGGGCCCCATACCCAACAGGTAGCACTCAGGAGTTGGACATGTAGCTATACCTCACCATTGCATATACCATGGCAAACAGTGCAGACAGTCATGTATGTGGCGAGGATGTATGGTACAGGAATAATGTAGGAAATAAACAGATGGCCATCCAAGACAGATGATGTCACATGCATCAAACCATTCATAAAGGCTGCCTAGTAACATGCCACAACACTGAGGGGGGTGCAGGAATGTCTATCAAATACTAGTTGTGCAGTACCCATGTTAGCCTGGACTCTGCAAACATGTGGCCCATGGGTTAAGGTAATCAGATGTGACAGTTGTACCACAGGAAACATCAGCCAGGCTTCCCTACAGGTAGCATATGCATAACAGAAGAGGTCCCCAAAAGGCATGCATTGCAATGTGTACTGGTGTACCAAGACCACGTTGGAAAACTTCAGACAGTATCACGTAAGATACATGTGCTGCACACCGAACACCTCACCCCACCTCAGGCCCACCATCCCCATCTGTACCATGCTGGTGCCAGTGTACACCTGTATATTTGCCATTCATTAGCTGGGACTAGGCTGTTACACATGGTGTTCAGTGTTTGGGACACTACAAACTGACACATGTGTAGGCCATAGTTGTCAAGCATATGCAAAAAGGCTGAAGGTGGGGAGGGGGTGTCATCAGGACACGACAGTGCACTGCAGCAGGGATCCAAAGGATGCTACAAATGGCTGTATCTGCACATAGTCAGGGTCAGGAACTGTGGCAGACATAGCCCTGACTCCACAGCTATAGTGACAGCAGTGTGTGAACTCCAAGGGGTGTGCACATGAGTCGACCTTGCAATCATGCAGAGTTGGGGGACATGTGTAGGTCAGACTGACCATATACTGTGAAATGCAGATGGCCCATGCTAGTATACCCCTGCCAGGAATAGTGACTGCTGTAGTACACATAAAGTAGGTGCAACAAACCATCATGATAAGGGCCTGCACACATATGCACCCATGAAGTGTATGCATCTCAATCAGCATCAGCACAACTAAAACATTTGTTTGACACTGCATTTGATTGTACAGGACATATGTCACATATCAGGCTCATGTAATGTTAACATATGCAGTAATGTGGTCCCATGGCATATCAAGGAAGAGGGCATCATATCAATAAGGGTGTGTACACTCCCCATAGCCATGGTAAGGTTTGATGGTTGTCAGTGTAATTGTATCGTATTGGTCATACATGCACCGCTGATGAGGACATCTGTAATTCAGACATCAGGCATTCACAAATGACATCTGTCCACATATCATCCCAAGTATGTATCGGACAAACACATAGGGGCTGTGAGCAGCAGAGTAGACGTAACTGACACAGTAATACACATTCAGCAATGGTGTGTACACCTCTGAGGTATGGTGCACAGTACATGGCAGGGTGCTGAACAGGTGCACAGCAATACTGTGTACATGGGTGCAGTGTTTTCCAGGGAAAGGGCATCACCTACTAACACAGCCCATGAATCACACACATGTATACTGTTGCTAGCATGGATTGACTACAGCTGCACTGTATGCTGTTGAGTATCATATGTTATGCATGTTGACAGATGGGTAATGGGAGGTCTGTGTGTAATGGGGGGGTGGGTGGGTTATTTTCTGTAAGTGCAATCTGGTGGAGTGGAGGGGGGTTGATGCATGTAGGATGTGTGTGTGTATGTGCGTGTGTGTGTGTGTGTGTGTGTGTGTGTGTGTGTGTGTGTGTGTGTTTGTGTGTGTATCCATATATGCACGTGTGATTTGTGGGGTTGTTCATACCTCTCGACTTCCCTTTGGAATTGTGCAGTACATGGACTGACACATGAGACACCAGGAATACTTGTCTGATATGTAATCTCAAGACAGCTGATAGTATAATAAGGTCTGCAGCATGGAACATGCATTAGGAGGGAAACTAGACAGCAGGTATACTGTTAAAATTGCAATCAGCAGAAAGGTGAAAGAACACCCATGTATGCAGCACTACAGATGCATTGGGGAATGAATAGACAACACCAGTGAGTGTATCCAAATATTACTGTTGTCCACATAATAACTTAATTGAGCAACAGATCCTGCATCTACTGAGCAATATTTACATATGACACTCCAGTGGGTGACATTATTGAGGGACTGTAGTAGCCCCTAACATATGGGGGGGCATGCTTTCAATGTCTGGACATACACAGGGTGAACACTGGATGACAGCAGTGAGTCCTTGTAAAACCGACTCCAATCAAGTTAAAGAAGTAATGGAGTAGCAGGTCATGTTTTGTGATCACTTGTCTAGGCAATTCGAAGAATGATACGTTAATGATTGGTATTAATGAGTGTAAGTTTCCAAGTGTGATGCAGGATGGGGAACTTAAGTGAATAAACTTGGGACAGTCTGTAAACTCAGGGACAGGTAGGTATTATGGTGGAATGTCAGTGTGTGTGTGTGTGTGTGTGTGTGTGTGTGTGTGTGTGTGTGTGTGTGTGTGTGTGTGTGTGTGTGTGTGTGTGTGTGTGTGTGTGTGTGCGTGTGTGTGCGTGTGTGTGTGTGTATGTGTGCACTGTTAAGCAATGAAGTACAGGTCTTAAAGTATATTTCTTGTTTTCCCCTCACAGGTGGTGAGGTGGGTCAGGGTCCCTCCTGCATGTAATATGATGTTGGTGTCCATACAGACACTGAAAATTATGATATGTGTGTTGAGGTACAGGCGGGGTTGTCAGAGGCTGAAACTGTACCGTCGTTTGACATCACCTGTTATCCACCCCATCCCCACACACAGTCACAGTTCCTATAGATACCCCATCACCAGTGGCCATAGCTGATGGACAGCTGGCGGTTGGTGGTAGTGCAGAGGGTGGAGTGGTATCTATGGCTGGTGTGTCTGGACACAGCAGCCATAGCCAGATGTCTGGCAGGGTACCGCATAGGCAGATGTACAGGGGGTGCTCATGGGAGGGCCACTGGTCATCGTGCCCCTGGCAGAAGTGCCACATCTGGTACCACCAGACGCATGTTTCAGGCTGTCATGGAGGTACAGGCACATATGGAATGGTACACCAGACAGTATCTGAGGCTACAGAGGGCTGCTTTTTCAGCTGTAAGTGACAACATCCGTGATCTTGCAGCTGCCCTCCATTATTATACAGAGGTCATGGATAGATGGTGGGGTGAGATGGTGGGCCTCCCCGACTGTGGATTGTCCATGCTAGAGCATGTGGTGGGCTACATGGACGTAGGACAGCAATGCCAGCATCTGGAGGTCAACGTGGATGTGCAAGGACACCAAGCCGTTCCCATAGTGGCAGTACCTGCCCCAGCACTGCAGGGGGGGCACTGTCCACACCACAGCAAGCCACATGTACATGGCCCTGGCCAGTTCCAGGAGGGACCTGGTTCTAGCGGACATATGTCATCATCAGAGGAGAGTAGCATATCAAGGCTTATACCTGGATGTGCCCGTGGAACCCTTGGCAGGCAAAATTCTCGTGTCCGTGGCCAGAGGCTGTGAACTACACACCCTGCCAGGTATGGTCTGCAGCTGTCCAACAAAGACCTGTATAAGGCAACCACATGGCAGAACTGTGTGCATGCATACTCACACACAATACAAACACACCTATGACAACCCCATACCTACACACACCACATCATCATGGCCATATCAGTAATTAAAACCCCTCACTACACACATGGTGTCAAACATATGGCCCAGCCTAGGTCTCTGACAAACCAACAACACACCCTGTGCATATGATGATACCTGTGCCACATCCCTGTCATCCATAACATCGATGCAGGGACAGGCTAATATGGTTCTGATACACATAGTGACTGTACTACAGTGTACCAATGTACTGCTGTGTGACATGTTGTCAGCAGTAATGTTTAATGCTTACATGTCAGGTAGTGTAGCTGTCCAGCCATGATGCATTATTGCTGTTGTAACACTGAATGATTGTGGTCTCCATAATGTTATCAATTTTTGCTGTAGGTGTCCATGTGTCAGTAGGAGGATAGTCTTCTCTCATATCTCACAAGGGGTATGGCACTGTTGTGACACCTTGGCTGTGCCATATCCTGGGTACAGGTGAACACATGTCACAGGTCTGTATAACAGTTACTGCCTGTGCCACATGGCCGAAAGGTCTGGGGTGGTGTATACAGGTGAATGCATGGTGGCTGATGTTATCAGCCCTTCTACAGTGGAAAATGTTAGTTGTACTGGGTGGTACACACCATATGTTTGTGTATAATACACACAGAGGTGTAGGTGTTGATGCACTACACAGAGAATACTGTACACATGGATGTATGTACCTGTGCAAGGAACCCATTGTAGCCTATGCAATTCCACCAAGCCAGACTACACAGAACAACACATTGTGGAATAAGAAGTCCACTATATTAATGTCATTGACAATGGTACCGGCAGGGTATATGTCCCCTTCCCCAATGTAGTGCAATCCTCAACACGGTAAACATATGTGTGCTGGTGTGGGTGGCACACCCCTACCCTTTGGAGGGTGAGAGGTTCTGTAGAACCACAGATAGTGTGATAGACAAATACATAACCTGTTAACATGAACTGTACAGTATTACGACCAGCTACATGAGGGGATACACTCAATAGTAACTGCAATGATGTTGGCTGTGTCCACAACAGCCACACCCAGCTATATATACAAAACCCAGTATCGCTGCACACCTATACAGTGGGGAAGAGGCCATTTACACAGCTAGCAGTAGTTGTGATGGAATGTATGTCCACAGGATGATACCTATGACATGTTAGGATATGCCACCCTGTTCTTGGACAGATGACCCCCTGGGACATGTATATTCTGGAACCTGGAGTAGATCTCTCCACATAGACGGATACTCTTACTTGGCAACACTGGGACTAGACTTCTACCTAGGTATGTAGTGCTACTGATGTGTGTGGCTTTAATTGCACACACCACACAGCTTTTAGGATGGGGTGTGTTCCAGGTTACATGTTACATGCAGAACATCCCCAGGCATGTACAGTATGGTAATGGGGGATGTAATGGTTGTATATGGACAATTCATAATGTGACATATCGTCCTATACACATTGTCAAACACATAACAGTCAGACACTCATCCGAGAGACCTGGGTCTATCAGTGCTAACTACCTTGTCATTGTGCCCAATATGTTACAGGTAGGTTGCACACAGCACATGCATAACTGGGCTGGATAGTGTTATATGTTACCTGTATGATTGATGGTGACAGTGGTCACCATACTGTGGTACATGGGACATGTACTGGGGGTACCATGGTGTAATGACAGTATACCCAGCACCTGCACCCCACTGTGGATATTGTATGCACTGGATCCCATGATGACACTCTGACATGCCCACTGTCACACATTGACCAGGACTGCAATACAACCCCTTGTCCATCCCAAGAATGCTACTACAGGGATATGCATCTAATGCACATGCCACAGGCATAGTAGGGTGATGCATTGTCATGCCTCTCCTATGGGCAGCAACATCACTATCCCTAATACTGTGTGGCAATGCATATTGTAATAGGAGTATATGGCCTCGGAATGCTATACCCTACATATATACACACATGCACAGATACACAGACTTGCCAGAACTCAGCGGGTATCCCATGCCTATCAACCCATTTGTACAACAGCGTTGTGCTGGTACTGCAAGGCCCAGATAGCCCTTAGGGAGAGGAGCATAACAAGGTACATGTAATGTCCAGTACAGAAGCAGCCACATCTAACTATGGCAATAGGTGGTGTGGTGG
The DNA here is from genome assembly GCF_019279795.1 of Protopterus annectens. NCBI lineage: Eukaryota > Metazoa > Chordata > Ceratodontiformes > Protopteridae > Protopterus > Protopterus annectens. The sequence goes on from NC_056733.1 coordinate 380,598,873, forward strand.
GTGTGAAGGGCCTCAGCGTATTCCCAACTACAGGTCTACTAACACACATACACTGATATTCTCAGGAATGCACATGTACACATTTGACAGTACTGGGGTGCATCGGCGCAGGTGTTCATAGGTGTGTACCTGGCTATTGCCCATGGAGAGATGGGAAGTGTAGGGGATGTGTGCCCAGTGGTATCATGCCACCTGCCAAGTGCCAGCAGGTCATCTATTTACAGACACCACTGTGGTGACCCTCAGGGTGAGAGTGACATGCATCAGCCAATACTTTGGGTGCTTCTTACAGAGGGCCTGTGAGTTGCTCGAGTTGACATGTATGCAACATGTATTACATAACATGGTCAGTAGCTGTCTTGGAGACCTGTACCCAAGCATGTTCTGTTGACTGTGGTAGTGTAATTGAGGTATCCATGGCATGTGGTGTGTATAGGGTGTTGAGTCCTATCTGTGCCATTTATAACACAGCTGGGCAGACATGTCAGTGTCAGTCAAGCATAGATTGCCTGTACATATCCAAGATGGATACCTGACATCTGCACATTTCTACAAGGGCTGACAGACAACAGCTCACCAACTAGCTATGCAGTAGGATGACTGTGTTGACAGATAGATGTCTGCCATTACTACATGATGGCAGTCCTCACTGACATGTACTATACAGACAGTCTACAGTTATTTTCCACATGTCAGATCATTATCCAGTAGGAAATATATAATGTGACACAGATCACACACCAGGAAC